>NC_088417.1:85108286-85210511 GCF_034236695.1 Oncorhynchus nerka
AACAGATGAGTTTACTGAGAGACAAGAGGTTGATGAGTTTACTGACAGAAGAGAGAGAGCGAGAGAGGAGAGTTTACTGAGGGACATATTGCTGAGGGGAGAGGTAAAATAATTAAGTGTATACAGGATCAAGTGTGTGTGTGTGTGTGTGTGTGTGACTCACGTTCCCAGTGATGACCATGCATCCCAGCTGATCTATAATGAGTACGTCTAGCTGTGACGGTGGCTGGCAGAACTTCTGCTGTAGGATCTGCAGGATGGGCTCCATGACGCGTGGCGTGTCCCTCAGAGCCACCGCGATGTGACCCAGCGCTCTGATGGTGTGGTCTGGGATCAGATGGGCCTCCCTGGGGGAGAGAGAAACAGTGCGTTGGTCAGAGGGGCTGTCAGTCATTGCCACGGACCTGGGGACTGGTCAGAGCAGCTGTCAATCACTGCAGGAGAGTCTAACTAGCGAGATCACCTGAGGGGTCACTCGCTAACATTGACAGTTATTCCTCAGACGTAATCCAGCCTGGTAATAAGTCAAGTACACTAACAGGTAATATTGGAGGGCTCAGGTATGAAATAATACTTACTTGTCATTCTCCTGAGAGATGTAGAGACGGTTGGACAGGCTGGCCAGGAAAGCCTCCACTATAACACTGTCCATAGTCAGACCTGCCTTCAGACACCTGAGAAGCAGAGAGAGGGGGGAAGGGGCAGAGAGAGCAGGAGAAGACAGAGAAAGAGAGAAGGGAGAGGGAGAAGAAAAGAGATTGCTCCGTGGTAACCAATTATGCAAACACAGCTCTCTCCTTTCACATACAATATTTTTTCTTTCCTCACCTGCAGATGTTGTCAATGGAGATGTCTCGGAGCTGTTCGTACATGGAGGGCTGGCTCTTCTTATTAGCGTGAGCACTGAACGTAGACTGGGAGTGCTCATTGGTCACATGGATCTTGATCTCGCCAGTCCCTGTGGTGTTCTGGCTGTGGTACTTGTACAGCTTTACAAGGACAGGTGAGGGGACCACCAGGAAGTCTCTGAGAGACGTGGTGACAGAGTGGGCCACCACCGGGAACCGCTCACACAGACGACCCAAACCCTACACACACACACACACACATACACACACAAAAAATGTGATTAGGTAGGATAATACTGGTATTATGGCGTCTTATCAACACAGTATTGTGAAGACAGATGAAGACATTACAGGCCCAACCTGTAGACAGCAGACGAGCAGGGGAATGTGAGCGATGATAACTTTACTGGACGTCTTGGACTGCAGTTTCTCTGACAGCTTGGTACACAGGTTCTCAGCTCCTGATCAAAACAAAACGCATGAACAACAGTTCGTTTGGTGTTCAATTCAAATTAACGACCCAATGTTTTTCAACACATGCGCACGGATGGATAGCACACACACACACATACACAGGTTTGAACACAGACACACTCGTACCCTGCTCCTCAGTGACAGCCCAGACCATGAGGTCGACACAGGCAGCGTTAGCCTGGCAGCGTAGCTTCAGAGGACTCAGTTCACTGTGGAGGTGATCTACATCATGTAGGATCCTCTGCAGCTCTGACTGGCTACTACTGAACTGCTTCAGCACAAAGTCATGAACCTCCTTCACATAGCCTGTCTGCAGGTCTGTGAACACCATCACAACATCAATAACATGTTAGCAGCACAGTAATAAACACGTAATAAACTCTACTGAACTGCTTCAGAATAATCAGGTCATAGCAGAGGGTTTCTGTATATTAGAGATAGTAAAGGTTAAGGTGAGAGAGCAGTTTATTTGTTACCTTTCAGGTTGTACAGCGTGTCTCTGAGCATCTTGAAGATGGTCACATACAGAGGGTCACTGAAGGTCCTATAGTGCAGGTGCATCCCTGGGTTCAACTAGAGGGAGAGAACACAACAAACATGATGTCACATTGAGGAGTACACAGGACAGCACTTTCATTCAAATATAGGGAAAATTAACCTACATCCAGAAGTTCCTGCAGGGTGTTATCCAGTGTTTTCAGAAAGGATTCAGAGACAAACTGCTCAACCTGCAAAAGACAAACAGAACACTCAGAAAGGAATTCTGATAAACAATGTTCTACCCATTCTAATTCTATAGTTCTATGCATTCTGATTCTACGTACTGACCATGTTGAGGAGCTGGCGCAGAACGTCCAGAGGGACGTCAAACTCTCCCTGGGCACTGCCCGTAAACAGAGGAGACACAGAGAAACTAGAACTGATGGTGGAGAAGTAATAGTCTGGGTCCACAGCACTACCATCAGGGAGATAGGAGCCTGGAGAGAGAGGGAGGCAGGGGGAGAAAAGGACAGTCAAAAAAGGAGAGACACAGGCTACTTAGTAATAAACTGAAATACTTCAGAAATATATTACCTGTCTAATATATTCTTACCTTCAAAGTACTGTGCTGAGGGGTCAGCTGGAGAGCTGGGGGTGATTCCTGCTCTCTCTGGACTGGCCTACAGACAGAGGAACAGATCATTTTCAGACATTTCAAATAAGAGCTTCCTTTGTCCTCTAGTGGCCGGCTATGGTAGTACAGTTATATTCTCTGTAGTGATATATATGGTAAAGGAAGAGCCCTTGCATCTTATGGTGTCTCCCTGATACCTGATGAGAATTAGTGGTAGTACTATGGTGTAGTGGTAGTAGTAGAGTACAGTGCTTCCCAGCAGTACACCATTTTTGTTGTAGGCCTAGACAAGCACACCTAAATCAACTTGTCAACTAATCATCAGGTCCTCAATTAGTTGAATCAGGAACGTCTGTCCAGGGTTACAACAAAATGTGTGCTGTTGGGTGTACTGGAGGACCGGAGTTGGGAACCACTGGTCTAGTATAGTAATAGTGCCTGTTGTGATATGCTGGACACGGAGCTTCCTTTGCGTCTGATGGTGTCTCCCTGACAGACTGTGAGCAGCGAGGCAGGCATGATGGAGCGGAAGTCGTTGAAGGAGCGCCGTCGTGATGGGTCGACATCATTGCCAGTGGACACTGGCGGGGCTTCTGCCCGCGGAAATAGCTTGGACAGCAGGGGCTCCTCCGAGTTGCTATAGCGACCAAAGGCCCGGGCCACACCCAACAAGCAGGGCACAGTGTACCTGCACAGGTATTCTTGGGAGGGAGGGAGACGGGGGAACAAAGAAAGAAAGACAAGTGAAAGGCTGCCTTTTTCATTGTCATTCTGTCTCCACATACTTGAATCAAAGTTTGTGAGGACAAGAGACAACAACTAGATAACTAATCAGTAACTAGCATATTCATTAAACACTGGTGAACATGAAATGGTGGAACAGAGAGCATGCTGGTACCTTTATCATGTCCCTCTGAGTTCAAGCAGATGTCCAGCAGGACCTGCATTATGTCCATGACGGCCTCCACGATCTGTCCTCGCAGGGTGTCATCTCGCTGGGCCACGTCTGAGAGAAGAGTTACCAGACAGAAGCAGAAGTTCTCTGCCACCGGAAGGATATCTATAGGACAAGAAGAAAGATCATCAACCAGTCAGAAAGGTGGAATTAGACATCATCTTGACTGGTGCGAGAGACAAAATGCTGGCATCTCTCTCCTTACCCCGCCCTTTGCTTCCAGAGCTTTCTTCGATCCACTGGACTCTGGGAAGTCCCTTCAGCAGCCCCAGCAGGTAGGGGACAATAGAGTCTTTGTGCTACAATAAAAACATAATTCACAAACCACCCGAGCAAAGGCCATTAAACAGCTAAGGGGAGCACAGAAGGTGCCATGGATAGGAGCCAATTATTAGTCCTGAGGTGGTCAGGGAACATCCATCCCATAAAAAGCAGGATATAAATACAACCCTTAACAGTGTCAGAGAGAAGGCATCGCTGCTCCAGTTCAATGTACCTGTAGGTCAGACTTGACCAGGAAGATACCCAGAGCTAGGACCGCATCCCTCCTCCTCTCGTCCAGCTGGAACACCCCTCGGAAGTCCACTGGACACATGCATTGGAGCTTTTGGACCTGAAACAGAGAATAAACAGCAAACAAGTGGCTTGCGGCTGACTAATCAAACCATTAGTTCTAACCTTCACAAATACCTTGCCCTGTATTAGCAGTTAGGGTGACTTCTACCAAGGCCAACTGACATTCACAAGAGGCTAAACGCTTGCCTCTGCTCCAGCTTTACAGATAAAGATAGTAAAGTACCCCTGGATTCCATGGCCTTCAGGAAAAACAACACAGACAGTCCTATACCGTATAGTAAACATGGCATTGACAACGTGACTGCACTCCAGGCGAGGAGCCAAACAACTAGCCCTTAGCATTACTTAGCTTAGCTAACGAGGATCAGTCTTTAAGCTCAGTGAGGAGGATTACAGCCTAATGTCAACTCGCCACCACAGCAGAGAGAGATACAAATCCAGTGATAAAAATCACTCAGTCACACCCACAGTTGAAGTCAGAAGTTTACATACACCTTGGCAAAATACATTTAAACTCCGTTTTTCACAATTCCTGACATTTAATTTAAGTAAAAATTCCCTGGTTTAGGATCACCGCTTTATTTTAAGAATGTGAAATGTCAGAATAATAGTAGAGAGAATGACTTTCAGCTTTCATTTCTTTCATCACATTCCCAGTGGGTCAGAAGTTTACATACACTCAATTAGTATTTGGTAGCATTGCCTTTAAATTGTTTAACTTCCGTCAAATGTTTCAGGTAGCCTTCCACAAGCTTCCCACAATAATTTGGGTGAATTTTAGCCCATTCCTCATGACAGAGCTGGTGTAACTGAGTCAGATTTGTGGGCCTCCTTGCTCGTACAAACGCTTTCAGTTCTGCCCACACATTTTCTATAGGATTGAGAGCAGGGCTTTCTCAAATACCTTCACTTTGTTGTCCTTAAGCCATTTTGCCACAACTTTGGATGTATAATTGGGGTCATTGTCCATTTGGAAGACCCATTTTCGACCAAGCTTTAACTTCCTGAACTGATAACTTGAGATGTTGCTTCAATATATCCACATCATTTTCCCTTCCTCATGATGCAATCTATTTTGTGAAGTGCACCAGTCCCTCCTGCAGCAAAGCACTCCACAACATGATGCTGCCACCCCATGCTTCACGGTTGGGATGGTGTTCTTTGGCTTGCAAGCATCCCCCTTTTTCCTCCAAACATAACGATGGTCATTAAGGCCAAACAGTTCTATTTTTGTTTCATCAAACCAGAGGACATTTCTCCAAAAAGTACGATATCTGTCACTATGTGCAGTTGCAAACCGTAGCCTGGCTTTTTTATGGCGGTTTTGGAGCAGTCACTACTTCCTTGCTGAGCGGCCTTTCAGGTTATGTCGATATAGGACTCATTTTACTATGGATATAGATACTTCTGTACCTGTTTACTCCAGCATCTTCACAAGGTCCTTTGCTGTTGTTCTGGGATTGATTTGCACTTGTCGCACAAAAGTACGTTCATCTCTATGAGACAGAACGCATCTCCTTCCTGAGCGGTATGACAGCTGCGTGGTCCCATGGTGTTTATACTTGCGTACTATTGTTTGTACAGATGAACGTGGTACCTTCTGGCATTTGGAAATTGCTCCCAAGGATGAACCAGACTTGAAGATCTACACTATTTTTTTCTGAGGTCTTGGCTGATTTCTTTTGATTTTCCCATGATGTCAAGCAAAGAGGCACTGAGTTTGAAGGTAGGCCTTGAAATACATCCACAGGTAAACCTCCAATTGACTCAAATGATGTCAATTAGCCTATCAGAAGCTTCTAAAGCCATGAATTTTCCAAGCTGTTTAAAGGCACAATCAACTTAGTGTATGTAAACTTCTGACCCACTGGAATTGTGACAGTGAATAATAAGTTAAATAATCTGTCTGTAAACATTTGTTGGAAAAATTACTTGTGTCATGCAAAGTAGATGTCCTAACCGACTTGCCAAAAGTATAGTTTGTTAACAAGAAATTTGTGGAGTGTTTGAAAAACGAGTTAATGACTCCAACCTAAGTGTATGTAAACTTCCGACTACAACTGTATAATATATCATTCTAACCTCTACACTTATATACACGAATGTTTCTACCCAGAATTCTGGACCTTTATGGCACAGTAGTAAGACTAGTGCACTTGCCATGGTTGCAATAGCAAGGTAATTTAATAGGATCTCTATGGTTTTATCATACCATTCTGAATGTTCGTGTAAAACGGTGCAAACATACATGCATACACAGTAGCAGTCAAAGGTTTGGACACACCTACTCATTCAAGAGTTTCTTTATTTGTACTATTTACTACATTGTAGAATAATAGTGAAGACATAAAAACTATGACAACACATATGGAATCATGTAGTAACCAAAAAAAGTGTTAAATCAAAATATATGTTATGAGAGATTCTTCAAAGTCACACTTTTCCTTGATGACAGCTTTGCACACTCTTGGCCTACTCTCAACCAGGTTCATGAGGTAGTCACCTGGAATGCATTGCAATTAACAGGTGTGCCTTCTTAAAAGTTAATTTCTGGAATATCTTTCCTTAATGTGTTTGAGCCAATCAGTTGTCTTGTGACAAGGTAGGGATGGTATGCAGAAGATGGCCTTTTACGAAATAAGGCTAAGTCCATATCATGGCAAGAACAGCTCAAATAAGCAAAGAGAAACAACAGTCCATCTTTACTTTAAGACATGGTCAGTCAATCCTGAAAATTTCAGGAAATTTGTTTCTTTAAGTGCAGTCGCAAAAACCACTAAGCGCTATGATGAAACTGGCTCTCATGAGGATCGCCACAGGAAAGGAAGACCCAGTTACCTCTGCTGCAGAGGATAAGTTCATTAGAGTTACCAGCCTCAGAAATTGCAGCCCAAATAAATCCTTCACAGAGTTAAAGTAACAGACACATCTCAACATCAAATGTTCAGAGGAGACTGGGTGAATCTGGCCTTCATTTTTATTTATTTTACCTTTATTTAACTAGGCAAGTCAGTTAAGAACAAATTCTTATTTTCAATGACGGCCTAGGAACAGTGGGTTAACTGCCTGTTCAGGTGCAGAACGACAGATTTGTACCTTGTCAGCTCGGGGGTCCAACGCTCTAACCACTAGGCTACCCTGCCGCTCATGGTCGAAATGCTGCAAAGAAACCACTACTAAAAAGACACTAATAAGAATAAGAGACTTGCTTGGGCCAAGAAACATGAGCAATGGACATTAGACCGGTGGAAATATGTCCTTTGGTCTGATGAGTCCAAATTTGACATTTTCAGATCTTTGTGAGACGGCTGATCTCCACGTGTGGTTCCCACCTTGAAGCATGGAGGAGGAGGTGTGATGGGGACACTGTCAGTGATTTATTTAGATTTCATTTCACACAACCAGCATGGCTACCACAACATTCTGCAGCAATGTGCCATCCCATCTAGGGCTGGGAAGTATACTGCTTTATTGCAATATACCAGTATTGATGTATGGACCATGAGTTTTTACTTTACCTTCTATACCAGTATTTGAATGTTTGGTTTGTTAAATGTGATATGCAGTGTATAACGCCCATTTGTATAGTTTACTTCACAACTTGAGTTATCTCTCCACTTTCTCTATGCCGCTTCCCAAACAGACATAGCCACGCCCCCTGTCACTCAAGGATCGCATTTGGTGTTCCTCATCTACCCGACACTTGTGTTCAGTCTGTATGGTCAATGCAGCATATGCAACACTGTTGATGACAACAATGCAGTTGTCACTTGCTTCTTAATATTAATCTACTAGGATTCTATAATTACACTATTAGCTTTTGTTTCTTACATCTGCAAACAGCTAGTTTGTCTTTTCTTAGCAAGTTGTTCCTAAATCGTGTTAGCCGCTGATGCTAATCTAGCTAGCTAATAAAATGTACTAAGAGCAAGCATAAGTATCTATACAGCCTGAAAATACCAGTGATTGTGTAGACCTAAATCAGCATGTTTGTGCAACAGTGTCTTCTAAATTAAAGAGGTAAACGCAAAGCAAGAATATGTTAGCTACATGAAGTAGCTTAGAGAAAACATTCAATGTAGCCAAAGATTATAGGGTCCTTTAGGAAACAACTATCAACACATAACACAATAACAACAATTCCTCCCTGGCATTCGTTGTCATGTCAAACACTGTATTAAAAGTGCCCACTATTATATTCCAACTACATAATTAGAATAGACATTCTTCCCATGATTCCAACAGTTAACCCAAGTGTTTTTCTCTAAATCGCAAGTCAAATTGCAACATTAGGTTAAAAATAAGGCCCAGATTACTTGCCCATATTGTGCATCCCTATGTGGCAGTGTGGAAATGACCTCAATAAATTGATGAAAATTATGACTTTTTGGCATTGAAGCAATAGGAATGGAGAAAGATCCATTGAAATCACTTAGAATAATGTGTTGCCACCCTAGGGTCATGCACTACTCAAAGAAAATTTAGAACTTCTATTATTAAAAAACATAAAATACCATCATATTTTATCACCCAGCCCTAATCCCATCTGGTTTGCGCTTAGTGGGACTATGATTTTTTTTTTTTTTTTTCAACAGGACAATGACCCAAAACACCTCCAGGCAGTGTAAGGGCTATTTGACAAAGAAGCAGAGTTATGGAATGGTGCATCAGATTACCTGGCCTCCACAACCACCCGACCTCAACACAATTGAGATGGTTTGGACCGCAGAGTGAAGGAAAAGCAGCCAACAAGTGCTCAGCATATGTGGGCACTCCTTCAAGACTGTTGGAAAAGCATTCCATGTGAAGCTGGTTGAGAGAATGCCAAGAAGGTGCCAAGCTGTCATCAAGGCAAAGGGTGGCGACTTTGAAGAATCTCAAATTTATTTTGATTTGTTGAATAAATTGGTTACTACATGATTCCATTTGTTATTTAATAGTTCTGATGTATTCACTGTTGTTCTACAACGTAGAAAATAGTAAAAATAAAGAAAAACCCTTGATGAGTAGGTGTCCAAACTCTTGACTGGTACTGTATATACAGTATATGCGTTTGTACACAATTTAAAAACAGAGAGACCATTCAGAGCAACATCATTGATGACTTCCAGTTTTTGCCTAAAGTTTGGCTGAAAGTTCCTCCCATACAGCTTTCCTACCAACACCTGAATCAACATGATGTAATGTGATATAAGGCAAATGAGCAAACTGTCTGTTTAAATCATAGACCTTATGGTTGAAATAAAGAATACAAAACCTTGAAGTAAATAATGACCAGAAATAAACGGGGGCGTTACCTTGGTTGAGGTTTGAGATAGCTAACTAATGGGTATGCCAACTTCCTCATTCTGATGGAATGACAATCCACCATATATCATAATCGACAGGACAGATAGCTAAACGCGTAGTTAGCAAGTGATTTGTTAGTTATTAAACTAGGTTGTCAGTATGTAAAACTGCCTAGTTTTTGTGTCGTGTTCCGGTGTGAAATTACAAGCCAATTAACTAAGGGCCTCTACTTGTGAATGAATGTCTGCAGTGGCTAGCATTGCTGTCCAACAGCCGTGTGCAGCTCTTGGAAAACGAATAATTAGCTAATAGCTAATTTCGATAGCATCGCATATCACTGCCATATAACGTTAGCCATAGCGAAAGTTTTTTTTGTAAATAATGTATATTATTCTGTGGCGATACTGTAAAAAAATGTCTGTTTACGGAACTGTATAGACAACTTAGCTAGCTAGCATACGCTCACTTTACGTTAACTCTAATAACATCACTCACCTTATCTATCGGTGCTGGGCGGTGTGCGGCCAAAGAGCGCGCCAGGGACAATACAGTGTTGAAATAAAAACCCCTCGTTCCTACTCCTTTTGCAGACATGTTTACGAATCAAGACAAACGGGTAGTAAGAACATTATACAGCTTTTACCGCTGCGAAGAGGACAAGCTAGCACCCAACGTTAGTGCCGAGTAGACGGCCGTCACTAGTTACCACAGCCACAAGGTCTTAATTATGGCTAAGCCACGCCTATTTCCAATAGGGTCCCGGAGGGTCTCTATGCTGCCACCTACTGATATGTAAATCTCTCAGTGCACAGCATCTCTTAGGAAAAGTGGGGGCTTTCGAAACTAACCACATAAGAGGTGGGGGTTTCGAAAGGAGTATTTTAACACTAGAAGCGCTGGAATTCCATAACTACTAGAACCGCAATGACTTGATATTTCAATTATATATTATTATTTCAAATATTTAAGTGATAATGTCCGAGAAGCCGGTGTTTGGAGGATATATTGTCACGGGTGTTGTTATGGGCCAATATATTCTCCAAACACCGGATTCTCGAGCATAATCACATTCATACAACGGGTTACCAACATATTCAAACAATGATTTACATATTTTCATTAAAAACGTATTTTTTATGAATTTATTCATACTATATCTTCCTTCCACAAGATATAGTCCTGACACAAATCTAGGGTTGCTAACCTAGCCGGCTGGTCCTTCGTTCTATAGGTCCAGTTACCAGAGTTGCGACCCAGTCGTTGTCTTTTTGTTCTGTATGGACGCGACCCAGTCGTTCATTCCGTACTGGCTGGCAACGTTCTTATCCCTTACTAGCTAGCCAACTACAACTAACTTACATTCACGTCAAACAGTGCAGCTAGAATAACAACATAACTGCATTTGCATTTACTCAAGCTGTTTTCTCGTGACATTTATTTGAATACATCCATAACAATGAGTTAATGGTGTGCGATTTCACCTGGCATAGAAAATGTGCTCTCTCTTCAGGACACTTGTTCAGAGGAAAGAGCCAACAACACAGCTAACACCATCACTTCAAACGGAAGCTGGAAAGACTGCAAACTATCTGCACTTCGTTTTGTTTGACCTGTTTTCTATTGATATTTCTTCATATCGAAATACAAATTATGCTGATTCATGATTTTGACTGGCTGAGAAAAGCTGCCTGCCTGTCTGTCTCATCCCGACTCCCGGCGTGTTCATTGCTAGGTGACATCTGGAGATCGAATTTGAATATTGAAACAATGTTGGAGAGACAGACAGCCAGGTTTATACAAATCTCCGCTGTTGAAAACTAAATGTTAGTCTAAAATAAATGTGAGATCATGTCTAAATGCTTTTTATAGTGGAGATCAAGTTTATAAATTGCCTGGCTGGGCTGATGAGACAGGGGATTGGGGTGGTAATTTGTGGAATAGACACCGGCTGGAAGGCGGTTTTAACCCATCAGCATCCATGATTAGACCCACCTGTTGTATAATCAATAATAAATAATACATTCTAAAATGAATGCATTTTATGTTAAAATAAATTACAACAACATAGCAAGGCAGCAACACATGACAACACAGCATGGTAGCAACACAACATGACAATAACATGGTAGCAACACAACATGGTAGCAGCACAAAACACGTGTTGGAATGGAATTGAAAAGCAGCTTTGTCATTGTCTTAGAGGAGGAGAGACATTTATGACGAAATGCGAGGTATATAAACCAATGTACATGAAATGATGGGTAGAGCTCTCGAGAATAAACGCTATTGGCTAATTTTGATGGCTGGTCTCTGTCCATTTTATGCAAATATGAACCTTACAAATTCTTAGAAATGGACAGTGTTTTAATCAAATTAGTTAATGAACACATAAGAACTAAATTCATCTAACACCCCCCCCCCCAAAGGTGCAGACTCCGGCCGCAAAACCTGAAATCAAATGGGGGGGTTAGGGGGGGGTGACTAGTGTCGGTGGTGACTGGGCACCGGCGCAGAGGAAGGCTCCGGCCTTGGAACAGGACTGGGCGCCGTGCCTGGACTGGGCATCGGCGCAGAGGAAGGCTCCTGCCCTGGAACGGGACTGGACACTGTGCCTGGACTGGGAACCGGCGCAGAGGAAGGCTCCGGCCTTGGAGCGGGACTGGACACCGTTGTTGGACTCTCTGGACCGTTGACCCTCGCTGGAGTTTCCGGACCGTGGACCGTCGTTGGAGGTTCCGAACCGTGGACCGTCGCAGGAGGTTCCGGACTGTGGACCGTCGCAGGAGGTTCCGGACTGTGGACCGTCGCAGGAGGTTCCGGACTGTGGACCGTCGCAGGAGGTTCCGGACTGTGGACCGTTGCAGGAGGTTCCGGACTGTGAAACGTCACTGGAAGCTCTGGACTGTGAACCGTCGCCGGAAGCTCTGGACTGTGAACCGTCGCCGGAAGCTCTGGACTGTGAACTGTCGGCAGAAACTCTGGACTGTGAACTGTCGCCGGAAGCTCTGGACTGTGAACTGTCGGCGGAAGCTCTGGACTGTGAATGCGCACTGGAGGCCTACTGCGTGGAGCCGGTACAGGTGGCACCGGACTGGTGACATGCACATCAGGGCGGTTGCGAGGAGGAGGCAAAGGACGTACCGGACTGGGGAGGCACACTGGAGGCCTGATGCGTGGAGCCGGCACAGTTGGCACCGGACACCATAGAGAAACAAGGACTCTCTATGGTCAGGGCGTGACACCAGCCAATGAGAGCATACAGCTCGCAGTGGTGGGTAGTATATGGGGCTTTGATGACAAAACGGATGGCATTGTGATATACTACATCCAATTAGCTGAGTAGAGTGTTGGAGGCTATTTTGTAAATTACATCGCCGAAGTCAAGGATCGGTAGGATAGTCAGTTTTATGAGGGTATGTTTGGCAGCATGAGTGAAGGAGGCTTTGTTTGCGAAATAGGAAGATTTAATTTTGGATTGGAGATGCTTAATGTGAGTCTGGAAGAAGAGTTTACAGTTGAACCAGACACCTAGGTATTTGTAGTTGTCCACATATTCTAAGTCAGAACTGTCCAGAGTAGTGATGCTAGACGGGGGGGGGTGCAGGCAGCGATGGGTTGAAGAGCATGCATTTAGTTTTGCTTGCATTTAAGAGCAGTTGGAGGCCATGGAAGGAGAGTTATGGCATTTAAGCTTGTCTGGACTCTTGTTAACACAGTGTCCTAAGAAGGGTCAGAATTATACAGAATGGTGTCATCTGGGTAGAGGTGGATCAGAGAATCACCAGCAGCAAGAGCAACATCATTGATGTATACAGAGAAAAGAATCGGCCCGTGAATTGAACACTGTGGTACCCCAATAGAGACTGTCAGAGGTCCGGACAACAGGCCTTCCGATTTGACACACTAAACTCTATCTGAGAAGTAGTTGATGAACCAGGCGAGGCAGTCACTTAAGAAACCAAGGCTGTTGAGTCTGCTGATAAGAATGCAGTGATTGACCTAGTCGAAAGCCTTGGACAGGTCGATGAAGACGACTGCACAGTATTGTCTTTTATCGATGGCGGCTATGATATAATTTAGGACCTTGAGCGTAGCTGAGGTGCACTCATGACCAGCTCGGAAACCAGATTGCATAGCGGAGAAGGTATGGTGGGATTCGAAATGGCCGGTGATCTGTTTGTTAACTTGGCTTTCAAAGACTTTAGAAAGGCAGGGTAGAATAGATATAGGTCTGTAACAGTTTTGGTCTAGATATTTAAAAAAAAATGTATGACCCTCTTAAACAAAATAATAATGGATTTATTTAGAATTGTGTACTGTATATTAAGCTACATGGCTTTACAGACAGACGGCTGCAGCAAATCAATATGGTCTATTCCACTGTTAAATATGCATACGGTGACCGTCATGACGGTCAAAGTAGTGCTAGACTGTAAAATACATATATGTAGCAAAAGTCAAGGACAGGTGGGTTCAAGGCAATATGATGAAACTTCCACTTAGCGATCAAAGCTTAGTTCAAAACTGAGCTATAACGTGTGTTGAGTCACTAGGGGCAGGGAGGAGACATCCACCCTAGAGAGCCTGTTATGCTGCATGCAAGTAAAGTGAGCTCTGAAATAATGAGTGTAATACTATCAGATAGGTCTATGTGGAGGCTGTGCTATTGCTGTGTTAATTCATATGGTTGTTGTTACTTGTGTTTGTTTTCTGTTATTGTTACGTTCCTCTAAAACTGCTAGTGAAATTATTACATAAAAATGCAAGTTGAAATGTACATTGGTCTGTTTAATATATTTTTCTTCCTCCCACAAAGAAACACTTTATTGACAATACATTCTTAGATGTAAAAAAAATGATTCAGCTAACATTAGCTAGCATTTACATTTGCGAAAAACGTAACGTTACTACCAACGCTACCTGTTGGTATACTTTTTTTTTTGCATAACGGAAATTCCTTTCTGTCATCTCTGCAGACCATGACTAACGTCCGATAATTCAAACGACGTCTTGAGTGGCACCTTTCGAAACCCCCACTTCTTCTTATATGGTTATTTTCGAAACCCCCACTTCTCCTTATATGGTTCCTTTCGAAACCCCCACTTTTCCTGAGAGATGTCATTTGTGCAACCCATGTGTCAGCATAGAAAACCTGAGGGATGCCTGCTCTGAAAGATGATGTCGCAGCTGGACCCCTCTCCCCATTTCTACAGTTTCTCTACTTAAAATCTGATTTTAAATATTACCCTAATCTTAACTCTGCTAACCTTAAATTAAGATGAAGATTTAATAATGGTTTGTCTTTGTGGCTGTGGTAATTAGTGACGACCCTAGCAGACACCAACATCTACAGCGAGCACTCACGTGAGTTCAAGGTCAACAGAAAAATGTGTTGTTAATGGTATGTCAACATTGTAGAGGTTTTGACTTCAAACAATTTGAGAACACAACTGAATGGCAAATCATGTCTGTTCAGAACCAGAAATGTAAAAATGTAGGAATCACAAAAAAAAAAGATTGTTTGTTGACCATGAATATTTTTCAGTTTGTTGACTATGAGGGATTATTAGAAGCTTTTAGCAAAGCTAGTATTTACACACTAGCATTGCTTTTAATTAGCTGGCAAAAAAAACACAGAATAGTTTGCTGAAGCTAGATCCTTGTGCAGCGGAGAATTTGAGAAAACATCTAATGGAATGTATAATTAAACAGAATTTCCAAACGTGGGTCTGTTGTAGACCCATGCTATCAGAACTCAGGATAAGACCCAGATGCAGACAGCTAGAGTCACAGATGTTTATTGACCGAAACAGGGGGCAGGCAAAAGACAGGTCAAAGGCAGGCTGAGGTCTGTAATCCAGGGCAGAGTCAATAAGGTACAGAACGGCAGGCAGGCTCAGGGCAGTCAGAATGATCAGAACTAAGGGAAACAGAACTTGAGACAGCAGGGCGCCGGGAAACTACACTGGTAAGACCTGACAAGACAAACTGGCAACAGAGAACACAGGTATAAATACACTGGGGATAATGGGGAAGATAGGCAGCAGCAGGATGGGGTGGAGACAAGCACAAAGACAGGTGAAATAGATCAGGGTGTGACACATGCAGTTTCTCAGTGAGGTCAGTTCCTCTCTGCTTACCTTTTGTGAAAATAAAAGCCACCCACAAGTTCTTGCCTTTTTTGTGCAGATATGGCGCAAGTAGATCTGAAGCAAGGCATGTGTCACACACAAACATCTTCATAATGTAAGACATTAATGGGGGTACTGGTGAGGTAGAAGGATTCCGCTGGTAGGATCTAGAGGATAACTGCTGCTTCAGTTTTTATTTATTTAACCTTCATTTAATAACTAGGCAAGTCAGTTAAGAACAAATTGTTATTTACAATGACGGCCTACACCAGCCAAACCCGGACGATGCTGTGCCAATTGTGCGCCTCCCTATGAGATTCCCAATCACAGCCGGTTGTGATACAGCCTGGGTTCAAACCAGGCTAAACAGACTCATCTTGTACACAATCGTTTATACTCTTTAATGCACACATGGCATATTCACAATCCCAAAGGCAAATGTTCCAAATGTCTCTCTTCAGGCAAATACAATCTGCAATGACTGTGTACGTGATCTTTCAATAAAACATGCTTACTCAAGATCTTGTCTAAGAGCATCAAAAATTGATGTATTTTACATTGGGTAGACATAACAGTGGCAAATGTTTCATGTAAAACATCTATTAGGTTTTGCTAAATATAAACAGGGTCGGTTCTTGCCTTTTGGGGGCTAATTGCTAACAGTGGAGCTTGGCATCCACATCACCAACAAACTAACATGATCCAAACACACCAAGACCGTCGTGAAGAGGGCACGACAAAACCTATCCCCCTCAGGAGACTGAAAAGATTTGGCATGGGTCATCAGATCCTAAAAAGCTTTTACAGCTGCACCATCGAGAGCATCATGACGGGTTGCATCACAGCCTCGTATGGCAATTGCTTGGCCTCCAACCGCAAGGCACTACAGAGGGTAGCGCGTATGGCCAAGAACATCACCGGGGTCAAGCTTCCTGCCATCCAGGACCTCTATACCAGGCGGTATCAGAGGAAGGCCCTACAAATTATCAACGACTTCAGCCACCCTAGTCATAGATTGTTCTCTTTGCTACCGCACGGCAGGCGGTACCAGAGTGCCAAGTCTAGGCCCCCCCTAGACTTTTTTTGGTATTTTCTTAAAACTGCATTGCTGGTTAAGGGCTTATAAGTAAGCATTTTACTGTAAGGTCTACACCTGTTGTATTCGGCACAAAATGTGATTTGATTTGAGTGACTGTCAGTGACTGACATAAGAGATAAATTGCTGATGCACCAAACTTCGACTTACACCTACTGTATTCTACTATTCTAACTCAACAGTAAATTGAGACCTCGACTGAGTAAAAAAAACGTTTAAAAAAACATGGTGCAGTTTTAAAGTTTTTTTCAGTTCTACATATTTTGCCATAGAGCAGAGAGAAAATGTTACAATTTTATAAAACATTTCATGCAATTCTACTCATTTTGCAATGGGACAGAGTGAAATAAATTGCAATTTCACAGCAAATTTCCAATAATTCTACCAATTTTGCCATGGGGCGGAGACATTTTTTTTGACAGTTTAAATCAAATTTCCTGTAATTCTACAGGGGGAGGGGTGTGGCCTGGAGGTCAGGGACCCTGGGTAGGGTCGGTATTCGGACAGGATTATTCAAAGTTCAGATAGCTGGTTAGACTAATTTACCAACCTGACAATTGTTATCTGACATGGCTAATTGAGTGACTGTCATTAACCATGTTTCAATCCACAGTTTTCAAGCGAGTAAAGTCTTATCATATAAAAAATGTACACGACAGCTGGAAACGGGAAGTGACGGTGTAATTTTATAAATGCCGACACATCATTTGTTCGTTCGACATAGTGGGATCTTTTTGTGTCTGTAAAATGTATTCTACCCGAAATGTCAATGGAACGCCTTCATACCCAAATATTGATATAATAACCATCATATCGAAGAGTCACGCTCCCACTACGACTCGGGAAACTATGCAGTTTATTAGGCTACAGATGACATTAGTTAAGATGAACTTCACAGGGTGGTGAAAGTGCAAGGTGATGAGCTTGATGCTCCTTTCCATTAAATATCGAGGGTCTAATTCTGGTGATACGATGATCGATGCTTGACTGGCGTTTGACAAACAAAAATATTCTTGCTCTTATCCATAATAATCTCATCATGTAGACTATACTAGATATATACACTGCTCAAAAAAATAAAGGGAACACTTAAACAACACAATGTAACTCCACGTCAATCACACTTCTGTGAAATCAAACTGTCCACTTAGGAAGCAACACTGATTGACAATAAATTTCACATGCTGTTGTGCAAATGGAATAGACAACAGGTGGAAATGATAGGCAATTAGCAAGACAACCCCAATAAAGGAGTGGTTCTGCAGGTGGTGACCACAGACCACTTCTCAGTTCCTATGCTTCCTGACTGATGTTTTGGTCACTTTTGAATGCTGGCGGTGCTTTCACTCTAGTGGTAGCATGAGATGGAGTCTACAACCCACACAAGTGGCTCAGGTAGTGCAGCTCATCCAGGATGGCACATCAATGCGAGCTGTGGCAAGAAGGTTTGCTGTGTCTGTCAGCATAGTGTCCAGAGCATGGAGGCTCTACCAGGAGTCAGGCCAGTACATCAGGAGACGTGGAGCACTGCCAGAGCCCTGCAAAATGTCCTCCAGCAGGCCACAAATGTGCATGCGTCTGCTCAAACGGTCAGAAACAGACTCCATGAGGGTGGTATGAGGGCCCGACGTCCACAGGTGGGGGTTGTGCTTACAGCCCAACACCGTGCAGGACGTTTGGCATTTGCCAGAGAACACCAAGATTGGCAAATTCGCCACTGGCGCCCTGTGCTCTTCACAGATGAAAGCAGGTTAACACTGAGCACTGGTGACAGACGTGACAGAGTCTGGAGAGAGACGCCATGGAGAATGTTCTGCTGCCTGCAACATCCTCCAGCATGACCGGTTTGGCGGTGGGTCAGTCATGTTGTGGGGTGGCATTTCTTTGGGGGGCCGCACAGCCCTCCATGTGCTCGCCAGAGGTAGCCTGACTGCCATTAGGTACCGAGATGAGACCATATGCTGGTGCGGTTTGCCCTGGGTTCCTCCTAATGCAAGACAATGCTAGACCTCATGTGGCTGGAGTGTGTCAGCAGTTCCTGCAAGAGGAAGGCATTGATGCTATGGACTGGCCCGCCCGTTCCCCAGACCTGAATCCAATTGAGCACATCTGGGACATCATGTCTCGCTCCATCCACCAACGCCACGTTGCACCACAGACTGTCCAGGAGTTGGCGGATGCTTTAGTCCAGGTCTAGGAGGAGATCCCTCAGGAGACCATCCGCCACCTCATCAGGAGCATGCCCAGGCGTTGTAGGGAGGCCATACACACTACTGAGCCTCATTTTTACTTGTTTTAAGGACATTTAAGGACATCAAAGTTGGATCAGCCTGTAGTGTGGTTTTCCACTTTAATTTTCCACTTTAATTTTGAGTGTTACTCCAAATCCAGACCTCCATGGGTTGATAAACTTGATTTCCATTGATAATTTGTGTGATTTTGTTGTCAGCACATTCAACTATGTAAAGAAAAAAGTATTTAATAAGAACATTTCATTCATTCAGATCTAGGATGTGTTATTTTAGTGTTCCCTTTATTTTTATGAGCAGTGTATATATAGTATACTACAGAAATACTATCTTATTGCATTAAATTCAAAATAAATATCTTGTTGTTTTTGTCTTACTGTTCTGTCATGTATTTTTATGTTTTATGTGGATCCCAGGAAGTGTAGCTGTTGGTCAGAGCGCATGTCTCAAGACCAAAGCAGGCACATTCGCTATTTAATGCAACAGTTTTTGTGATAAACCTATCGGTAGAGTTGAAAATGCTATGGAAACAAAACGTTTTATTCGGTACACGAAAACTTAAGTGAAAAGGTACATTTTGTGTGCACTACGTCATCACACTGATTTCTTTGTCCAAAATGACCATATTTTATTTATGCAGATTCTAGAATATTCACATGAAAATCTGTCGCCAATTGGATGGAAACATAGCTAGTGACTGACATAATAGAAAAATTGTTGATGCACAACCAAATTTCAAACTTGCACCTTGTGTATATTCTCAACAGTAAATTGACAGCTGGACTGAGTTTATGCTGCTTGTGCCTGGAGCCGCCCTGAAGATAAATCTAGTCATTTTAAATAAAAATCAGTGTCCCACCCCCTCCACACTACCAAGGAAATGTGTAATCATAAATTGTAAATCAAAGACATTTATACATACTCTATAACTGACAGGGAACATTACGAGACAACATCTCATCACATTGAATTACTCAAGGCTGCATTATGATAGTGTCTGGTGAGCTATACTGTCAACCAGTACCAGTAGATCTAATCATATTTGCCAATAAAAACATCTCAGCAAGGCCTCATTGCACTGTGTTACTGTCTATATTAAATAAAAACAATTCAGTTATTGTATCATATGACAGTAATGAAGAACGGACCCAGATAAGACATTCAACTATAGACATTAGTAACACTAGACATCATATACCAGATTTCTAAAACAATCATGAGATACACTTGCAGGCACTTTCATACAACAATCAACACCCCCAATAAACAATCATTATGTAAATATTTCTGATGTTTCACATTTGCAAGTGCAAAGTTCATCACCCTCACCAGCATCATCTCAATCTTGGTCATCGTTTTTATGGAATTAACTTTAAAAAGTGTTGGTGCATTCTGCAGAATGTCTGAGTATACTGTATGACATGTACATCTCTGTATTTGACTGACAGCAAAAACAGGCTATTCACCACTACAGAATTAGTAGAATGAATAGTAATTAAACACCGAGTTCTAATTCTATGGTCACAACAATTATGGTTACTATAGGGTGCGTTCGTAAATTCACTCTGACTATCTACTCCGATTTCTGAGCACTCTGGTCTGAATGTGCCACAGAACAGAATAACTGACAAATTTACAAACACACCCATAATAGCATTCTACCATAAAGATATCTCTGAATATAACAATCTATAAGGCATTGTGACGTAATAGCACTCAGGTATGTAAAGCAGCTAAAACATTTCAGACCTGCATTAAACCTGGACAATAAGACTCATATGACCCGTGAACAACAGACATGTCTGTTATACTGCTATTAGGGGAGAACGATGGTCTCTACCAGACCCATTTCACCGGGTAATACCATTTCCTGTTAAATGTACACCGTGGCCCTTGGAGTTAAAAGCCTCTGAGATCCTCCTCTGTCATTTCAAGTGTTTTCTGTTGATCTACATCACATTATTTGGGGATTAATTTTTGATTAAGTCAAGTATGTTAATGTATAACATAAGATGATAACAATAGCCATTAGTGAACTGAAGCACCGTCCGTCTACGACACTTCTCTGGAATGACACAGTGTTCCCATATTTCAGTCACGTAGGCCCAATCCCTCACCCTACCCCCTGTGCCCTTGCTAAATCCCCCTTGCGGATCTTAAGAAGATCAAAGACAGTAGGTATAACCAATATGATAGTAGTGTCCCTGATAGGATCCTATAGCACCCTAGGTGAAGTGCACTCAACCATAAAAGTAAACAAGGGTAGGGGACAGAGAACAACTTTCTGGAATGAAATACAGAGTCCTGTCAGATCTGTGAGGATGTTGCTAGTCATAGTAAACCTAAGGAAAGGGCAAAAGGATTGGGTTTGGAATCAGGCCATAGTTATGATGTCAACAGGCCTTCCTGGCCGTTCCCTGCTCCGCTGGTCGTCACAGAAATGTGGTCTTAGTCCGTCTTCCAGACTTTGTTGAGGACTTTCACCACCTCCTCATAGATGATGAAGACGATAGCTACGTCCATACACACCCTGCCCAGCCTGGGGACTGTACCCTTATAGAACCTGGGGAGAAAGGGAGGAAATAATGAAGGAAGGAAGGAGGCGAAGGGCAGGCAGGGTCAATACCATTATCAGTCTGATAAAAATGAGACAGGTCACAAAGTTAGTGTGTACAGAGATACTTACGCTTTAGGTCCCTCATGCTTCATGATCTTGACGGCACAGTCCAGGGTGCTTTTGTACTTGTGAGCCTCCAGACCCTGTTAGAGAAGAGACAGACGAGGTTCACTTAACAATATGATACAATACATGTATAGCGAAATATCTACAATTCACTGCATGTGACCAGGTCATTAATCATGGCAGTGTCTACCTGCATCCTGGTTTTGATGACATCAAGAGGAGTGTTTCCAAACACACTGACAGCTCCAGCGAAGGCTCCGAATGCTCCCGTGACCAGAGGGTTAATGGCCTTGTTAGGGTCATCACCTAGGAAACAGACAGGGAGAGACAGAGCAGTAAGACTCTCTGGATACACACACAGGTAAACAACACACACATACACACAGGAGACAAGGATTCAAACTAAGTCGGTCACACACACACACCTTTGTACCAGTTCCTTAGAGAGGTCATAACGTAGAAGCGGATGGCCTGGTTGGATCCCTGTTTCAGTACCGTGGCTGTCAGACCCTGGTACGTCCCCCTCAGGCCTGGAAGAGATATTGACAGCACAACACCATAACACATCAACACACAGCCAATAACCATCCCACAATCTTCCGTCCAATTACCATAAAATAACCATCCAACGGCCATGTCAGTTATGGTGAGATCAGAACAAATAACTGTCCAGCAGATGGAAGTAACTACTCCCTCTTCCCTTCACTAGTCTCTTTCAACCAGTGGAGAATGACTCCCCTCTCATTGAAGCCACGGATGTTCAAGGCCAAACTCAGTACCACAGATAGAACAATGAGTCAGATATTTCACCTAATGTATAAGTGTGAAGCATCCGCTTGGTGTTTCCACTCATTACCAAATATGGTGATGAGAGGAAGGCCAGTGGCCGGCAGTAGGAGAAGACATAGTGAGGTGGATTTTGGCTGACATAATGCTAATTTTCTCATTGAGGAAACATTTTATCTCAATACAGTTTTTTGTTCCCTAAACCAGAATCTGTTACGAATAGACTGGACAAAGTTGTGTAGATTTGACCATTTGCCAAAGGAAAAAAATGCAGTTGTTTAGAAAGAGTGCATGGGCTAATTGAGTTACTGCACATGCACATCACAGAGTAGACGTTCCTTAATGGAAATATGCAAATACATGCTAGAACGCGCCAATAGGATCTCGCTAGCTCGTGCTTGGCTCTGCACCCCTCCTTGCTTGTTCTGCCCACTATGACTAATTTGTTCCCATTGGAAACGACAGGCTGTGGTGTATCTTGGATTAGTTATAAAAATTGGCGGTACTGCAGGCATTGTTAGCAGAAAACAGGATCCCCCTATTAGGTGAATGGAAAAATGTCAATCATCCTGTTACCTTCGGTTCTGATGATCTCCCCGACTCCATGGAAAAATCCCCGGTACTTTGGGTTGGCTGACGACTGGTCATGGATGAACTTTACCTGAAATGACACAAGCGGACGACACGGATTCAAATTATATGCAGATCTTTATTGATATCGACACCAACACACATGCAAATAACTGTTTAAGATTTCCTAAAACATTTTAAGACGCACATACCTTGACCGTCTCCATGGGGCAGACCACCACCACAGCCTCAGCCATTCCTGCCCCCAGACCACAGAAAAGACCCCGGGTACTGTCCAGCTTCCCATTCTCATCACGCATCTTATTACTGAGGAACTCAAACATACCAAACCTGATAGAGAGAGCGGTTGTCAGGGACATAGAAAAGATACACAGAGACAAATAAACAGTGTGTGGTGTAGTGTGGTTGTATGTCTGTGTGTAGTACCGGACAGCTGCTTTGGGTATGGAGCCATAGAGCAGTGAGCTGAGCCCTCTGTACAGACCCCTCACCCCATGACCATCTACAGTCTGCTTCACACAGTCAACTACAGGGAGGGAAAGGAAAAGGGACAGAGAGAAGCAGGGTGAGAAATGACAAACATACACAGTCAACTGCAGATATTTCAACTCGGCTTAAGGTATTTTGTGCATAGTGTTTTGTGCACGTTACATGTGGAACATTTAATAGTATCACCAAAAAGTAATGCATGGATATAGGAAAGTGTTAGTGACAGTCATGGTGCTTGCATCTATGTAGGTTGGCATTTGTTGTCATGACTCATGTACTGGAGGCAGCTCTGCAGAGTGGTCACTACCTGGCACAGCCACAAAGTCAGCAAATCTGATGTTATCCTGAGTGGCGCAGAGGTCTAAGACAACATATCTCAGTGCTAGACGCGTCACTACAGACCCTGGTTCGATTCCAGGCTGAGTCCGCATAGGGCGACGCACAATTGGATCAGCTTCGTCCGGGTTAGGGGTTGACCGGGGTAGTCATTGTAAATAAGAATTTGTTCTTAACTGACTTGCCTAATTAAATAAAGGCCACACTGCTAACCTAACCTTAAATTTAGACAAAAAAGCGAAATTTTGTCTTCATAAATGTTTACAATTTAAACAATTTTGACTTTGAAGCCGGCCCATCTAGCAGAAGGCGATGAGTTTTACCCTGAAGGCAGAACTGATGACAAACATCAACTTGCAGCTTCTACAGTTAACAGTTCATGAGTATGAACTCAGAACTGACTGACAAACATGTTGCTCAGGAGCGACTCCAACCAAAGTCCACTGACTCTAAACACACAGATAACACAGCTAGGCACACACACACACACCCCTCAGGAAAGTGTAGACCCATTTAGTACAGATCCTTGGTTCAAGGCTTTTCATTTATCTTCCATGTAAGGTCTACTGCAAACAGCTATCTCTGTTTCAATGTGTGCCAATGATGGACTGTTACTGCTATTACTGGTAACAATATAGGAAATCATGTAAAAGTAACAAAATAATTCCCTTTCCTGTTTGGGAGAAACTGTTGGAACAGATACCCACCAATGCCTTTATATCTGGGAGGGTTGGCCTTCTCATCCAGCTGCAGCTGAGTCTTCACATACTCTGTAGGGAATGTAATACAGATCTCTATTCCTCCAGCAATACCACCTAGAGAGAGGGAGAGACAGAGAAAGTGTTAAGGTTGGGCTGATCACTATACCCCCTGCTCAATCTGAAACAGTCACAAGTTCTCAGTTAAAGGTACAGTGCCTCCCAAAAAGTATTCATATCCTTTGACTTATTCCACATTTTGTGTTACAGCCTGAATTCAAAATTGATTAAATAAAATAAAATGCTCACCCATCTACAAACACCCCATAATGACAAAGTGAAAACATGTTTTTAAACATTTTTGCAAATGTATTGAAAATGAAATACAGAAATATTTAATTTACATAAGTATTCACACCCCCAAAGTCAATACTTTGTAGAAGCACCTTTGGCAGTGATTACAGCGGTCTTTCTGGGTAAGTCTCGAAGAGCTTTCCACACCTGGAGTGTGCAACATTATTCCATTATTATTTTCAAAATTCTACAAGCTCTGTCAAACTGGTTGTTGATCATTGCAAGACAACAATTTTCAGGTCTTGACATAGTTTTTACTTAAATCTACTTGAAAATCTAACTAGACCACTCAGGAACATTCACTATCTTCTTGGTTAGAAAATCCAGTGTATATTTGGCCTTGTGTTTTAGGTTATTGTCCTGCTGAAAAGGTGAAGTCAACTCACAGTGTCTGGTGGAAAGCAGACTGAACCAGCTTTGCCTCTAGGATTATGCCTGGGCTTTGCTCCATTCAGTTTATTTTTTATCCTGAAAAACTCCTCAGTCCTTAACGATTACAAGCTTACCCAGATCACGATGCAGCCACCACTATGCTTGAAAATATTGAGAGTAGTATTCAGTAATTTGTTGTATTGGATTTAACACTTTGTATTCAGGGTAAAAGTGAATTGCTTTGCCTCATTTTCTGCAGTTTTACTTCAGTGCCTTGTTGCAAACAGGATACATGTTTTGGAATATTTTTATTCTGTACAGGCTCATCTCTTTTCACTCTGTCAATTAGGTTAGTATTGTAGAGTAAGTATCATGTTGTTGAACCATCCTCAGTTCTCTCCTATCACAGCCATTAAACTCAAACTATTTTAAAGTCACCATTGGCCTCATAGTAAAATCCCTGAGCAGTTTTCCTTCCTCTCCGGCAACAGAGTTAGGAAGAACGCCTGTATCTTTGTAGTGACTGGGTGTATTGATACACCATCCAAAGTGTAATTAATAACTTCACCGTACTAAAAAGGGTATTCAATGTTTTTTATTAATCCATCTACCAATAGGTACCCTTCTTTGCAAGGCATTGCAAAACTTCCTTGGTCTTTGTGGTTGAATCTGTGTTTGAAATCCACTGCTGGACTGAGGGACCTTACAGATAGATAATTATATGTGTGGGGTACAGAGATGAGGTCGTCAATCAAAAATCATGTTAAACACCATTATTGCACACAGAGTGAGTCCATGCAACTTATTATGTGACTTGTTAATTAAGACATCCCCCACACGAACTTAAGGCTTGACACAACAAAGGGGTTGAATACTTATTGACTCTAGACATTCCAGCTTTACATTATTCTACTTCGACATTATTGGGTATTGTGTGTAGGCCAGAGACAAACAAATCTATATTTAATCTATTTTAAATTCAGGCTGTAACAACAAAACATGGAAAAAGTCAAGGGGTGTGAATACTTTCTGAAGGCACTGTAGATGAGTCTTCTCTGCTAGCTGAATGATGTCATCCTTTTATGTATAGCATGTGTTATTACCGCATTCACAAATAAAAGATGTAATAATATTAGAAAGAATCAAAGTGATTCAATAACTTAACAATTCAAAAAGATCAACAGTGTAGGACTTTTCTCTGTAACTGTAGTTTTATTGGTAACCTCATAGTTCCACCTTAACAGCAGTAGCTCCACACATCTGCAGTTGAACAGCAAACAGAAAGAAGGTCTCTGATTGGTTCAACTGCGATTCTGCCCACAGGATACTCCCCTCTGTGCTGTTCCTGATCAGTGGGGGTGTGACTAGTCGTCTCTAGTTACCACAGCCACAGTCATATACCTGCCTATTTCTACCATGCATCTTCTTTAAATGTGATTTTAAACGTGACAATAACCTTAACCACACTGCTAACCTTATGTCGAAGCCTAACCTTAATTTAAGACCAAAAATCTTACGATAAAGCCAATTTTGACTTTGTGGCTGTGGTAACCGGTGTTCTCCACTGGAACAGAGAAAGTAGTACACACATAGGGTGCGTTCCTCTTGCCTGGGCATTAGTGACGCATGCCAGATCTTACAATGCCGGATAGGTATTTTACATATCAGCTAACCACATCATGCTGTATGTTATAGCAATCTGGCGTCCGCGGCACAGGCAATGATGTGGCACACAACCAGCAACAGCGCTTCATCAACCTCAGGAGGCGGAAGAAATTAGTCTTTGCCCCCGAGCCACAGCCTGTTCCCCCGCTATCATCTAGAAGGCGGAGATAGTACAAGTGCATCAAAGCTGGGACCGAGAGACAGCTCCTATCTCCAGGCCATCATACTGTTAAATAGTCACTACTAGCCAGCTTCCACCCAGTACTCTGACCTGAACTTTAGTCACCGTTACTAGCCAGCTACCACCCGGTACTCTACCCTGCACCTTAGAGACGCCTGCTCTGTGTATATAGTCCTTGAACTGCATTCTAGTCACGGCTTATCCTGTATAACTACTGCTGTATACAACTCTTCTATTCATATACTGCCAATAACTGTCTATACAAACCATCACACACATAATACAGTTGAAGTCGGAAGTTTACATACACCGAAGCAAAATACATTTAAACTCAGTTTCACAATTCCTGACATTTAATCCTAGTAAAAATTCCCAGTTTAAGGTCAGTGAGGTTCATCACTTTATTTTAAGAATGTGAAATGTCAGAGTAATAGTGGAGTGATTTATTTCAGCTTTTATTTATTTCATCACATTCCCAGTGGGTCAGAAGTTTACATACACTCAATTAGTATTTGGTAGCATTGCCTTTAAATTGTTTAACTTGGGTCAAATGGTTTGGGTAGGCTTCCACAAGCTTCCCACAATAAGTTGGGTGAATTTTGGCCCATTCCTCCTGACAGAGCTGGTGTAACTGAGTCAGGTTTGTAGGCCACTTTGCTCGCACACGCTTTTTCAGTTCGGCCCACAAATTTTCTATAGGATTGAAGTCATGGCTTTGTGATGGCCACTCCAATACCTTGACTTTGTTGTCTTTAAGCCATTTTTCCACAACTTTGGAAGTATGCTTGGGGTCATTGTCCATTTGGAAGACCCATTTGCAACCAAGCTTTAACTTCCTGACTGATGTCTTCAGATGTTACTTCAATATATCCACATAATTTTCCTTCCTCATGACGCCATCTATTTTGCGAAATGCACCAGTCCCTCCTGCAGCAAAGCACCCCCACAACATGATGCTGCCACCCCCGTGCTCCACGTTTGGAATGGTGCTCTTCGGCTTGCAAGCCTCCCCCTTTTTCCTCCAAACATAACGATGATCATTATGGCCAAACAGTTCTATTTTATCATCCCAGAGGACATTTCTCCAAAAAGTACGATCTTTGTTCCCATATAACCGTGGTCTGGCTTTTTAAATGGCGGTTTTGGAGCAGTGGCTTCCTTCCTTGCTGAGCGGCCTTTCAGGTTATGTTGATATAGGACTTGTTTTACTGTGGATATAGATACTTTTGTACCGGTTTCCTCCAGCATCTTCACAAGGTCCTTTGCTGTTGTTCTGGGATTGATTTGCACTTTTCACACCAAAGTACGTTCATCTCTAGGAGACAAAACGCATCTCCTTCCTGAGCGGTATGACAGCTGCGTGGTCCCATGGTGTTTATACTTGCGTACTATTGTTTGTACAGATGAACGTGGTACCTTCTGGCATTTGGAAATTGCTCCCAAGGATGAACCAGACTTGTGGAGGTCTACAATTTATTCTCTGAGGTCTTGGCTGATTTCTATTGATTTTCCCATGATGTCAAGCAAAGGGGCACTGAGTTTGAAGGTAGGCCTTGAAATACATCCACAGGTACACCTTCAATTGACTCAAATTATGTCAAGTAGCCTATCAGAAGCTTCTAAAGCCATGACATCATTTTCTGGAAAATTAACAAGCTGTTTAAAGGCAGAGTCAACTTAGTGAATGTAAACTTCTGACCCACTGGAATTGTGATACAGTGAATTATAAGTGAAATAATATGTCTAAACAATTGTTGGAAAAATTACTTGGTGTCATGCACAAAGTAGATGTCCTAAACGACTTGCCAAAACTGTAGTTTAACAATGAATTTGTGGAGTGGTTGAAAAACAAGTTTTAATGACTCCAACCTAAGTGTATGTAAACTTCCGACTTCAACTGTACATGTATATATTTTTATTCCGGACTCTGACATTGCTCATTCTAATAATTTGACTTAATTCATTTCTTTATTCTTTGGAGGGGGGGGGGGGGTTTGCTTATATCGTCAGGCATTTTTTTTTAAATAGCCTAGTTGTTAGAGTGTTGGGCCAGTACCCGAAAGGTTGCTGAATCGAATCCCCAAACTGACAAGATAGAAACCTGTTGTTCTGCCCCTGAAGAAGGCGGTTATCCCACTGTTCCCCAGTAGGCCCTCATTGTAAATAAGAATTTGTTATCAACTGTCTTGCCTAGTTAAATAAAAGGTTAAATGTATTACATTTATTAAACCTTTATTTAACTAGGAAAGTCAGTTAAGAACAAATTCTTATTCACAATGACGGCTTACCCTGGCCAAACCCGGACGATGCTGAGCCAATTGTGCGCCGTCCTATGGGACTCCCAATCACGGCCAGATGTGATACAGCCTGGATTCGAACCAGGGACTGTAGTGATGCCTTAGACCACTGCGCCACTTGGCAGCCCAGTGGCACTGCAGTGTTGGGCTAGGAACATAAGCATTTCGCTACACCTGCGATAAAATCTGCTAAATATGTGTACGCGACCAATAGAATTTGATTTGATGCATGCCTCTTAGCAGGGGACCGCGAGCTAGAGCTACACACACACTCAGTGACACAGTCATCACAGACATATAGAGTTTGTTGCCGGTAGCAACCTAAAAGTTATTTGATAATTTAGCATTCTCATCCACTGATCTCTAACCAGTTGTAACTAGGCTAAAACACTCACCATGGAAAAAATCTGTTAGATTTGGAGTTGGGAAAGCTGACCCTAAACCTGTGTGTTTGGGAAACGTGGTTGAACCTCAACCGCAACCCAATGCTGCAGCTTCTGAAAGAAACATTTGTTGAGGCTCTGAACTCCAAGCATGCATTTCACCTGACATGCTGGTCTGTCAGTCCCACACAGGAATGGACATGCAACAATCTCCACAAACACACAAACGCTCACGCAAATTATCTTGTTATTTGACAGTAGGCTCTAAATTCTGCCCAGTGCCCAGCACCTTCCGTCATAAAGTTAGATATTTATAATTAGACATGTCTAACGGTTTCCTCATAACAGGACAGGAGAAAGACAACCAGTTTGTCAGGTCTGACTACTGAGATTGCAATCGTCTCTGGGCTAATAGACAGCTTTGCTGACTGGTCTCTGGTGGGAGGGAAACATTCAAGCAAAACACGCTGAAATAAGTGATCGTGCAACAATGATACTTCAATATGAGTTGACTTTTTAACTGACCTACTACAACCCTCTATGTTGAGAAAGAAAGGCTCAGATTTAAAGATGAGGAGCAAGCCAAAATACTGCATAGCCAAATATAATGTAATCTGTGTAGATGAGGGTGTTGAAGACCATAGTTTATGCTCAACAACATGACCAATTAATTGATTTACATTTATGACACATTTTACTGGGTCTCAGAGTGCTTGCATTCTATGGGGGTAATCAAGTACAAAAATTGCACTAAAAAGTGAACAGGGAAGAAAGAAAATAAAAAATGAAAGGACAACCCTACTACCTTCAGCATGCATCCCTGGCCCTGGTCTGAGCTGGTCGGGTGAAAGGATGTTGTAATCCAGCTGCACGTGTGCATGTGTGTGTGTGCTCTCTGAACTGCAGAAGTGTGTGGATTTATGCTGTGTCATCATGGTTCATGGATTCAGTAACACAGCACTGCACTGCACTGCAGGCCCCAGCCCCCTGCCAAGCACTCACATTATTGGGTGAATCTCGCTGTATTCCTTCATCTCCTTTCCTTCATTTCGGTTTGACTGTGAAAGCACTATCATATTGCTCTCATCTATTCTGTGAGTTCAAATGAGTGGGCCCCTATAACTCCCGTATCACTCCAGGTGAAAGCATAGTAGTTGACTAACACCGATAGACATAAAAAATAAAAAATTGTCCTGAAAAATGTGCCAGAGATCAGAGACAGACAAATTATTTCAATCACCTAAAGTGGATAGTGATATTTCCAGTCAATCAGTGATATTTCCAGTCAATCAGTGATATTTCCAGTCAATCAGTGATATTTCCAGTCAATCAGGGCATTGGAATGGGTCTGTGTTCACTTGTTCTGAAATAGCTTCTGTAGTTAGAAACAAGCATTCCGGAAACATTATTTTGTTGAAATATAATTTGATCTCTGAAAAATTAAGCTACTTGATTGCACCCAAATTGGACATATTTATTTACAAGATTTACAGATGAAGTCGGAAGTTTACCTTAGCCAAATACATTTAAACGCCGTTTTTCACAATTCCTGACATTTTATCCTAGTAAAAATTCCCTGTCTTAGGTCAGTGAGGTTCATCACTTTATTTTAAGAATGTGAAATGTCAGAATAATTGTAGAGAGAATTATTTACTTCAGCTTTTACGTCTTTCATCACAGTCACAGTGGGTCAGAAGTTTACATACACTCAATTAGTATTTGGTAGCATTGCCTTTAAATTGTTTAACTTGGGTCAAATGTTTTGGGTAGGCTTCCACAAGTTTCCCACAATAAGTTGGGTGAATTTTGGCCCATTCCTCCTGACAGAGCTGGTGTAACTGAGTCAGATTTGTGGGCCTCCTTGCTCGCACACGCTTTTTCAGTTCTGCCCACAAATGTTCTATAGGATTGAAGTCAGGGCTTTGTGATGGCCACTCCAATACCTTCACTTTGTTGTCCTTAAGCCATTTTGCCACAACGTTGGAAGTATGCTTGGGGTCATTGTCCATTTGGAAGACCCATTTGTGACCAAGCTTTAACTTCCTGACTGATGTCTTCAGATGTTGCTTCAATTTATCTACATAATTTCCCTTCCTTATGAGGCCGTCTATTTGTGAAGTGCACCAGTCCCTCCTGCAGCAAAGCACCCCCACAACATGATGCTGCCACCCCCGTGCTTCACAGTTCGGATGGTGTTCTTCGGCTTGCAAGCCTCCCCCTTTTTCCTCCAAACATAACGATAGTCATTATGGCCAAACAGTTATATTTTTGTTTCATCAGACCAGAGGACATTTCTCCAAAAAGTACAATCTTTGTCCACATGTGCAGTTGCAAACCGTAAACTGGCTTTTTTATGGCGGTTTTGGATCAGTGGCTTCTTCTTGCTTAGCGGCCTTTCAGGTTATGTCGATACAGGACTCCTTTTACTGTGGATATAGATGCTTCTGTGGTGTTTATATTTGCGTACCATTGTTTGTACAGATGAAAATGGTACCTTCAGGCATTTGGAAATTGCTCCCAAGGATGAACCAGACTTGTGGAGGTCTACAATTTGTTCTCTGAGGTCTTGGCTGATTTATTTGGATTTTCCCATGATGTCAAGCAAAGAGGCACTGAGTTTGAAGGTAGGCCTTGAAATACATCCACAGGTACATCTCCAATTGACTCAAATGATGACAATCAGAAGCTTCTAAAGCCATGACATCATTTTCTGGAATTTTCCAAGCTGTTTAAAGGCACAGTCAACTTAGTGTATGTACACTTCTGACCCACTGGAACTGTGATACAGTGAATTATAAGTGAAATAATCTGTCTGTAAACAATTGTTGGAAAAATGACTTGTGTCATGCACAAAGTAGATTTCCTAACCGACTTACCAAAACCATAGTTTGTTAACGAGAAATTTGTGGAGTGGTTGAAAAACAAGTTTTAATGACTCCAACCTAAGTGTATGTAAACTTCAATTGTATATAATATTCAAGAATTATAGTACCTAGCAAAACATTTGGTCCAAATTGGATGTTAACTATGAGTAAGACATGAGGAGTCCAAAGAAGTGGTCAAAAGCCCTACACCCCAAGCCAATCCCACCCCAACAATGAGTATATAGTATCATTACTTATCGTTGACAAGTAGTATGGAGCATTGTTTCTTTATCCTATGTACTGTATTCTCAGCAGCAACAACAACAAAATATATTTTATTCATGTTTAGAGAAATTAGCCATTGAAGTTGTTGGGTTTATGTCCCAAATTACATATTGGTTTTCTTACAGGGTAAGTCTCTGAACCAGGTATGACAGCAACCCATTGTTTGGTTTTGTTTACCTGGCCACTGCTTCAAATGCTAACTTTAAATAATGTGTGGCACAAATCCAATGCAAGTCAATGGTACCTATGTTAGCATTTTTGCGCTTTATATCCAAATCATCTATAAGTTACACAATACATTTTTAGATAAGTTAGGTAGATTTGGACATGAAGCATCAACAACAGAAATTATTTCACAAGAATCTGAGATGGTGGGTGTCAAAATCAATTTTTTTGGTGCTTTTTGAGGTTGAACAACACTCTTGCAAAAAGCAAGATACAGAAGCAATATAGTCAGTTAGGCACAAATGTATGCCCTCAGCTATCACCCATGAATGTTCTTAGTTATGATGTAAAAGAGACAAAACAAGTAGTAGAACTGCATTCAAGGGTTCCTTGATTTTTTAAAATCTGTTGCATGTGCTGCAATGTTTCCATCCAAGGCCCTTCCTCCTCAGGCTGCATAAGAATACATAATTATTTTGCTGCACCTGCGATAACACCTGCAAAATTACGTGTATAACCAATAAACTTTGACTTGATTTACATGTAAACTTAGATAAGCCTTACTATGACTACAAATATCTACACAGCCGTGCAACACAAGGCAATAGCCAGGTTCAGCGTATACAGTCATGGCCAAAAGTTGAGGATGACACAAATATTAATTTCCAAAGTTTGCTGCTTCAGTGTCTTTATATATTGTTGTCAGATGTTACTATGGAATAATGAAGTATAATTACAAGGATTTCATAAGTGTCTTAGGCTTTTATTGACGATTACATGAAGTTGATGCAAAGAGTCAATATTTGCAGTGTTGACACTTTTTCAAGACCTCTGCAATCCGCCCTGGTATGCTGTCAATTAACTTCTGGGCCACATTCTGACTGATGGCAGCCCATTCTTGCATAATCAATGCTTGGAGTTTGTCAGAATTTGTGGGTTTTTGTTTGTCCACCCTCCACTTGAGGATTGACTACCAGTTCTCAATGGGATTAAGGTCTGGGGAGTTTCCTGGCCATGGACCCAAAATATCGATGTTTTGTTCCCGAGACACTTAGTTATCACTTTTTCCGTATGACAAGGTGCTCCATCATGCTGGAAAAGACATTGTTCGTCACCAAACTGTTCCTGAATGGTTGGGAGACTTTGCTCTCGGAGGATGTGTTGGTACCATTCTTTATTCATAGCTGTGTTCGTAGGCAAAATTGTGAGTGAGCCCACTCCCTTGGCTGAGAAGCAACCCCACACATGAATGGGCTCAGGATGCTTTACTGTTGGCATGACACAGGACTGATGGTAGCGCTCACCTTGTCTTCCACGGACAAGCTTTTTTCCGGATGCCCCAAACAATCGGAAAGGGGATTCATCAGAGTAAATGACTTTACCCCAGTTCTCAGCAGTCCAATCCCTGTACTTTTTTGCAGAATATCAGTCTGTCCCGGATGTTTTTCCTGGAGAGAAGTGGCTTCTTTGCTGCTCTTCTTGACACCAAGCCATCATCCAAAAGTCTTCACCTCACTGTGCGTGCAGATGCACTCACACCTGCCTGCTGCCATTCCTGAGCAAGCTATATACTGGTGGTGCCCCGATCCTGCAGCTGAATCAACTTTAGGAGACGGTCCTGGCGCTTGCTGAACTTTTTGGGTGCCCTGAAGCCTTCTTCACAACAATTGAACCGCTCTCCTTCAAGTTCTTGATGATCCGATAAATGGTTGATTTAGGTGCAATCTTTACTGGGAGCAATGTCTGTGCCTGTGAAGCCCTTTTTGTGCAAAGCAATGATGATGGCACGTGCTTCCTTGCAGGTAACCATGGATGACAGAGGAAGAACAATGATTCCAAGCACCACCCTCCTTTTGAAGCTTCCAGTCTGTTATTCGAAATTGATCAGCATGATAGAGTGATCTCCAGCCTTGTCCTCGTCAACACTCACACCTGTGTTAACGAGAGAATCACTGACATGATGTCAGCTGGTCCTTTTGTGGCAGGGCTGAAATGCAGTGGAAATGTTTTTTTTTTGTGATTCAGTTCATTTGCATGGCAAAGAGGGATTTTGCAATTAATTGCTTATCACTCTTTATAACATTCTGGAGTATATGCAAATTGCCATCATACAAACTGAGGCAGCAGACGTCAAAAATGTATATTTGTGTCATTCTTGTGTCCCACCCAACCACCAACCCTTCTTTTACGCTACTGCTACTCTGTTCATCATATATGCATAGTCACTTTAACCATATCTACATGTACATACTACCTCAATCAGCCTGACTAACCGGTAGCCTCGCTACATTTATAGTATCGCTACTGTATATAGCCTGTCTTTTTACTGTTGTTTTATTTCTTTACTTACCTATTGTTCACCTAATACCTTTTTTGTACTATTGGTTTGAGCCTGTAAGTAAGCATTTCACTCTAAGGTTGTATTCGGCGCACGTGACAAATAAACTTTGATTTGATGTGATTCTCAAAACTTTTGGTTACAACTGTACTCCGAGAAAGGGATAGAACAGCCAACCATTATCTATGATGGCACCAAGTGTTCTACAAAATCCAAACAAACTCTTTCCTAGATTGGAACTTTGTAAATGTTTTGTGTCTGAAACCAAGTGTGCCAGATTCTGTAACTTTAGTGTCAAGGCACACTCCACTCAGCCCCCATTCCTGTGAGAGGAAAGCCTGCCTAACTTCCATTCATAAGCCATGTTAACCAAGCTCTGCTGGACTGAGGAGAGGGGGATTCAGTAGGATCATGGGGTCAATTAATATCAGAGAAAAAGGACCACCACATGCATCTAATTAACTTTATACACCCTGGAACTTTCAGCCAGAGCATGTGTCCTTGATTAGAACAGACACACCACTCGCTCACACACACACACTGAAGTAAAGGCTCAAAGGGCAAATTGATAGTAGTAGTTCAACAGATGGAGCCAGAACCATAGTCAAAGTGAGAAGGATTTTGCTGAACACTTCGAGGTTACTACAGTTTAAAGACAACCCAGGCTTAGACATGGTGGACTCTTATTTTAGGTTTAATTTCCAAACAATTCAATACTGTCTTGTATTCCTTAAGTCTCATATGCGTTCAATAATTATCATATTGCAGCACCCTGTCAAGAACAGCACATGATGTGGGTTGCTATATTGTAATCAAAGTCTGACTCTCGAAGATGCCGTCATGAACTGACGCTAAAGGTGGTTAGCGTCTATGAATGGGCTACTTACTCCCTAGCAACTGAATGACATGTAGTTCATGACTAAATTAAGAAAAAAATTACTGAATGGATTAGTACTCTCAAATAACTCACTACACTAACAAAGCTCACCTCGCCACTCCCATAGCAAGCACTATAGGCAGGCAATCGTGTTTAAATATATTGCTACAACATAACACTCGACAAAAGTAAAAAAGAAACCCATGTAGAATACCCTGCATTGTCACAGTGACAATGACTTGCAGTGTTAGAATGTAGCAGGGCGCTGGAATGAACACTGTATGAAAATGTGATACAAAGTCAGCAGCTTACACAAGGAAAGATGAATGACTTCATCCTTACCTGCTAGAATGGCTTTGCCCGGGTGGGTGAGTTTGGCTTTCCCTGCTGGCGCGGCTGCGGCCAAACAGCGGGGTCTGTGGAAGGGACTCACAAATGTGGGATTCCCGGACATATTGGCAACAATCGCGCCCCAAAAAACAAGCTAGAACTTGTTCTATTCTACGACGACACTCGTTCTCTCTCCCGATCGTCAGCCTCCGTGCACTCTACTGCTCTGTGCACGAATTGCTGTGCGATCATTTACAAAGGCGGTGTTGATCATTGGACTTGGCACAGTACAAAAGATAATGTTGAATCTGCACTTTTGACAGGCGAAGTTTCCTCACTCCTCCATTGCCAGTAGGCTAGTGTATCGGCCCATCGTGGTCAGTGTTTTTAGGGCGGGGCGCGGTGTTTTCACCGTCATAAAAGCGCCATATTTTTCACAAACGCAAATCCGATTTAAGGTGGAACGGGACTTGGTTTTATATTCAACAGACATTCACCAAAAGCCATTTAAAAATGTACAAATCTATAACTAATTCACCGTTTGTCACAGAATCGTCAAACTATGTATGATGTATTCTATAAATGTCTAGCATACTTTTACAACTTTTGTTTTGAGTAAAAAAATCCAGTTTTGATTTGATAGAGGGCATGTAGTCCGTCTAAAGGGTGTGTGGTCAAAGTTCTAACCAGTCTGGTATACCCTATTAGAAGGGGCCTGGCATAAACTTCTGCATCTTCAGTCATATTAAAATAAATAACTGGAATAAACTATGGGATGAAGGGGTCAGGCCTGACTAACAAAGACAGGTGGATGGACCAAGAGGATCAACATGGACATTCCACAGGGCCACAGAAGGTACAGAAGGTCACAGTGGAGATAAGGAAAACTAAGATTGAACCATACACTACCGTGCAAAAGTTTGGGGCCAATTAGAAATGTCCTTGTTTTTGAAAGAAAATACTTGTTTTTGTCCATTAAAATAACATCAAATTGATCAGAAATACATTGTAGATATTGTCAATGTTGTAAATGACTATTGTAGCCGGAAACGGCTAATGGATTATCAACATAGATGTACAGAGGCCCATTATCAGCAACCATCACTCCTGTGTTCCAATGACACGTTGTGTTAGCTAATCCAAGTTTATCATTTTAAAAGGCTAATTGATCATTAGGTCTGGTTCACTCCAGACCTGACTGCCCTCGACCAGCACAAAAACATCCTGTGGCGGACTGCAATAGCATCGAAGAGTCCCCGTGATATGCAACTGTTCAGGGAAGTCAGGAACCAATACACACAGTCAGTCAGGAAAGCTAAGGCCAGCTTCTTCAGGCAGAAGTTTGCATCCTGTAGCTCCAACTCCAAAAAGTTCTGGGACACTGTGAAGTCCATGGAGAACAAGAACACCTCCTCCCAGCTGCCCACTGCACTGAGGCTAGGTAACACGGTCACCACCGATAAATCCATGATTATCGAAAACTTCAATAAGCATTTCTCAACGGCTGGCCATGCCTTCCGCCTGGCTTCTCCAACCTCGGCCAACAGCTCCGCCCCCCCCCCGCAGCTCCTCGCCCAAGCCTCTCCAGGTTCTCCTTTACCCAAATCCAGATAGCAGATGTTCTGAAAGAGCTCCAAAACCTGGACCCATACAAATCAGCTGGGCTTGACAATCTGGACCCTCTATTTCTGAAACTATCCGCCGCCATTGTCGCAACCCCTATTACCAGCCTGTTCAACCTCTCTTTCATATCGTCCGAGATCCCCAAGGATTGGAAAGCTGCCGTAGTCATCCCCCTCTTCAAAGGGGGAGACACCCTGGACCCAAACTGTTACAGACCTATATCCATCCTGCCCTGCCTATCTAAGGTCTTCGAAAGCCAAGTCAACAAACAGGTCACTGACCATCTCGAATCCCACCGTACCTTCTCCGCTGTGCAATCTGGTTTCCGAGCCGGTCACGGGTGCACCTCAGCCACACTCAAGGTACTAAACGATATCATAACCGCCATCGATAAAAGACAGTACTGTGCAGCCGTCTTCATCGACCTTGCCAAGGCCTTCGACTCTGTCAATCACCATATTCTTATCGGCAGACTCAGTAGCCTCGGTTTTTCTGATGACTGCCTTGCCTGGTTCACCAATTACTTTGCAGACAGAGTTCAGTGTGTCAAATCGGAGGGCATGCTGTCCGGTCCTCTGGCAGTCTCTATGGGGGTGCCACAGGGTTCAATTCTCGGGCCGACTCTTTTCTCTGTATATATCAATGATGTTGCTCTTGCTGCGGGCGATTCCTTGATCCACCTCTACGCAGACGACACCATTCTATATACTTTCGGCCCGTCATTGGACACTGTGCTATCTAACCTCCAAACGAGCTTCAATGCCATACAACACTCCTTCCGTGGCCTCCAACTGCTCTTAAACGCTAGTAAAACCAAATGCATGCTTTTCAACCGATCGCTGCCTGCACCCGCATGCCCGACTAGCATCACCACCCTGGATGGTTCCGACCTTGAATATGTGGACATCTATAAGTACCTAGGTGTCTGGCTAGACTGCAAACTCTCCTTCCAGACTCATATCAAACATCTCCAATCGAAAATCAAATCAAGAGTCGGCTTTCTATTCCGCAACAAAGCCTCCTTCACTCACGCCGCCAAGCTTACCCTAGTAAAACTGACTATCCTACCGATCCTCGACTTCGGCGATGTCATCTACAAAATGGCTTCCAACACTCTACTCAGCAAACTGGATGCAGTTTATCACAGTGCCATCCGTTTTGTCACTAAAGCACCTTATACCACCCACCACTGCGACTTGTATGCTCTAGTCGGCTGGCCCTCGCTACATATTCGTCGCCAGACCCACTGGCTCCAGGTCATCTACAAGTCCATGCTAGGTAAAGCTCCGCCTTATCTCAGTTCACTGGTCACGATGGCAACACCCATCCGTAGCATGCGCTTCAGCAGGTGTATCTCATTGATCATCCCTAAAGCCAATACCTCATTCGGCCGCCTTTCGTTCCAGTACTCTGCTGCCTGTGACTGGAACGAATTGCAAAAATCGCTGAAGTTGGAGACTTTTATCTCCCTCACCAACTTCAAACATCAGCTATCTGAGCAGCTAACCGATCGCTGCAGCTGTACATAGTCTATTGGTAAATAGCCCACCCATTTTCACCTACCTCATCTCCATACTGTTTTATTTATTTACTTTTCTGCTCTTTTGCACACCAATATCTCTACCTGTACATGACCATCTGATCATTTATCACTCCAGTGTTAATCTGCAAAATTGTAATTATTCGCCTACCTCATGCCTTTTGCACACATTGTATATAGACTCCCCCCTTTTTTTTCCTACTGTGTTATTGACTTGTTAATTGTTTACTCCATGTGTAACTCTGTGTTGTCTGTTCACACTGCTATGCTTTATCTTGGCCAGGTCGCAGTTGCAAATGAGAACTTGTTCTCAGCTAGCCTACCTGGTTAAATAAAGGTGAAATAAAAAAATAAAATAAAAATTAGAAAACCCTTTTGTAATTATGTTAGCACCGCTGAAAATTGTTGTTCTGATTAAAGAAGAAATAAAACTGACCTTTAGACTAGTTGAGTATTTGAAACATCAGTATTTGTGGGTTCGATTACAGGCTCAAAATGGCCAGAAACAAAGGACTTAGTTATGAAACTCGCCAGTCTTTTCTGGTTCTGAGAAATGAAGGCTATTCCATGTGTGAAATTGCCAAGAATCTGAAGATCTCGTGCAACGCTGTGTACTACTCCCTTCACAGAACAGCGCAAACTGGCCCTAACCAGAATAGAAAGAGGAGTGGGAGGCCCCGGTGCACAACTGAGCAAGAGAACAAGTACATTAGAGTGTCTGGTTTGAGAAACAGACACCTCACAAGTTCTCCCAACCAGACTGTAAAAATAGCTCCCAATGCTGCCTCACCAAATATCCTGCTGTAAACTTTATCAGGGTGGCCACTGGCCTAAAGTGCAGGTGTAAATGACAACAGCAATTGTGTTTTTCACCACTGTGGCCCTCACACAAATTATACTTTTGACCCCAACACAGCTATTGGGCCCTTTGTAAGCATTACATTCCCCATTTCCTATCCCAGTGAGCACAATACTATTTTCAACGTTTTTTCAACGTATTTTCGACGTATTTTGCTCATAGGAGGGGCTACAGTGATGATGATTTATCTTTCTCATCTTATTATTTGGCACAAAAAAATAAATTTTCGTCCGAATATAATGATGTTTCAAACTGTAGGCAGTAAAAAAGGCTGTAAATTGCTGACATTTGAGATGCACTTCGACTAATATAAATACAATCATTGAAACTACTACTGTTTTAGAAAATGCTAGAATTAATTGAAGAAATGTGGATTATGTACCGGCAGGTATATTGCATATTTCTGCAGTCGTTCAAACAGTCGCCCCTGTGAATTGCGCATGCTCCCTGTGTCTCCTTCACTGTGCCCTATCTTTGCCAGGCCGGCAGATGCTAGCTTTGACAGGGTGAAAAAGGACCAGACGCTTTGCAGATATCCATCTCTCCTTGCTTCACATCATAAAATCGGTAGCTATGAACATTTAACTGTTGATGTAGCTAATATAAAACATGAATGTTTTTTGATTTTTTAAAAATAATGCCATTCATCGCATGAATGAATCATTGGCAGTAAAATGTCACTACACTAGTTAGCGCGGTTGTCCAAGGTTAGCCACTGCACCAACTGAGCAACTAGCTAATGTTAGGTAGCTCGCTACAAGGGCCTATTCCAATGTCCATCTGTTTTAGCTAATGTGGTTAACATGCTAACCTTTTAGCTAGCAAATATTACATAATGTTGTGCTGTATAATCCCAGGTAGAGTTGTGTTGCAAATAACGAGATGAAACTATTTAACGTTATTTTAACGTTTTAAAGGATTAACAGTTGTTTTTTTAAAGAAATAAGGGGCGTGTACCATGATTTCCCCACTATTGGCTACTGTTAGTTAACTAGCTAACGAGGCTAACTAGCTGCAATATTTATAAAATTAAGTACTTAACTTTTTATATATGATACTTTTTGTCGTTGTTGGCATATTTACTCTTACTGATTCCAGTCATCCCCAATGCATCATGCAGCTGTAACGTTATCTACGCTAGCCAACATTTCAGCTGGCTAATGTTAACCAGTTTGACTAGCCTGGCTAACCACCACAACTGACTCTCTTAAACGGTCGCATCTACAGTCCTTTGTCAGAAATAGACAGTGCACAAAATATGTTCGCCCGCCACTCGTCTTGCAAACAATAGAACAATGACAATTTAGCTGTGGAAATATAGCCATCTAGGTACTTTCATTTGTGCTGGTGGCGTTCATTTACAGGAGGACCCTCACCTTGGTAACTGATAGCTATGACCCTCACCTTCAAGATGAACACACATTTTTCTGGTTGAGTCTATCTTGCTAAACTAAGTTGCGTAGCTGTCGTTGCGTGCTGAAATTAGAAGATAATCAGCCAAGTGAATTAACCAGTGCCTTACTGTTAGCTGGTTGGAAGGATGACATAACATTACAATTTTTTTTTTTTTAAGTATTCATTATTAGATGCATCTAGCTAGTTATCTACAATTGGCTCATTCATCCCCCACCCTGTGTGTTCTGTCAACTTACCTGGTTAAATAAATAAAAATATTACTAACCTGACATATATTTTGGCTTTGTGACAGATCAAGGTAACTCAAAATCCACCTGAAAATAAAATTCTAAGTAAAAATCAACTATCTATTTGTTTGGTATTGTGATAACTGCAAATATTTTTACAATATGTGCCTATGCCCGGTCCTGTCAAACCACAAGGGCCTAGATTTGTAAATACTGCAGCCTGTTCTGCAAGTTCCTGTTGTCCTCAGTCAAGAAAATTCATGCCACCTCTGACTTCAGTTTATCCTTGAGATGATAGGTTTGGAAACTTGCCTAGAATGGCATGTAAAAAGCATGTCCTTACGGTTATGTAGGTCAATCAAAGCTATAGGCTAATCCAGTGCTGTGTGTGGCCTGGGTGTGATGCTGGTGTCGGCCTAGCTAGCTTCCTGCCAGAAGAAACAATCTGTTCTCCAGCTGAGCTCACTCACTGGGAAACCAGTCACATGACCTAGGTACCCAGCCTCCCAGCACTCTGGTTGCCAAGGATATGTGACAGGGCATCTATTCTACACTGATGATTCACTAGGAAAAAAATGTCTGCTGCAGGAAAGTCATGGTGCAGAATAGTCACTGGCACACTGCAGTCCTTCTGGACTGCTTTGCAAAATGGAGAGTCCTGAGATTTCTAGTGACAACTTCCAAATCAGTCCTGAAGGTATCATGTCAGCTGTTTGCAACGTTCTAGAACATCACACACTGAGTCAAGTATTGCAGTGGGACATAGTTACGGCCAAATATATTGGCAGCCTTGCACTTTTCTTAAACATCTCTTATTGATCCATTCCAGGGTGCTTTTTGATTTTTGTTTGGTGTTGCTGTCCAGCTGGAAGAAGACCCACAACATTCAATGGAGACCCAGTTTTTGGACACTGGGTCGGTCCAACATTGGACTACAAAACACCTAATAATCTTCTGATTTCATGATGCCTTTTGCACGTTCAAGGCCCCCCGTACCAGAGGCAGCAAGGGAAACAGCATTATCAAACCTCCCCGTCTTTGATTGTTGGAGGGTGTTCTTTTCATTGACTGCTTCATTTGGTTGTCAGTAAACACAGTGCTGATCTGTATTGCCAAAGAGCTCTGATTTTGTTTCATTGGTCCACAGAACATTTCCCCAGGATTTAGGCTTGTTTAGGGGAGTTTTTGAGAAGTTCAATTAGGCTTTCTTGTGTCTCCTTCAGCAGTGGGGTCTCATGTTTACCAGCGATTAAATAAAGCATTCAAAGAAAAGAACACCCTCCCTAAAATCAAACGTGGGGCGGTTTGGTAATACTGTTGGGTTGCTTTGCTGCCTCTGATACTGGGGGCATTGAATGTGTGCAAGACATAAAATCAGCAGATTATCATTGTGTTTTGGAGTGTAATGTTCAACCCAGTGTCCAAAAACAGTGTCTCTGTTGATGGTTGTGGGTCTTCCAGCAAGTCAACAACCCCAAAAATACAGCAAAAGCACCCTGAAATGGTTCAAGAAGTATCACTAGACTGTTCTGGAGCGGCCAGCGACGATCTGAATCACACCCATAACCTATGACGAGAGCTGAAAACAGGACTTGGAGGGCTCCCCTCAAACATAGAAGAATTAGAGCAGTTTGCTGCTAAAAAGTGGGCCAAATTGCCAGCAGAAAAGTGCAGTAAGGTCATTGATGGCTACAAGAAACATTTGCTGGCAGTTCTTTTGGCCAATGGCTGTGCAACCAAGTACCAGCTATGGGTTGCCAATAACTTTGTCTATGCCATTTGTCTTTATTTTCGAAAATCTAATTGTTAACTTAAGTTTACAAAAATAAAAATGGTTCTGCAATGTTAAATCGAATAGCAAGGTAAGGAGGCCATTTCCCCCCCAACTTATTTTAGAAGAAATGGGGAATATATTGGCAAGGGAGCCAATATATTTGGCCGCAACTGTATATGGCTTGCATGTGTTGACCTTCCTGACTTGTCTCCTCCTCTCCAGGTACAATGGCTGTTCCTCCTTCATACTCAGACCTGGGCAAGGCTGCCAAGGACATCTTCAGCAAGGGCTATGGTGAGTTACTAACTATCTTCAGCAAGGGCTATGATAGGTTACTAAATAGTAAAACCATTTGCACACCCGAACAGTTAGCTTACCAAGGAGAAGCCACAATTCCACACATGACAATGAATGACAGTCAGAGGAGTTAGCTGAAGCATGAAATAACAGATAAAGTTACTGTTTATAGTCTGGTCGTGCTAGAATTTGATACACCAAAGTCACCTGGGAATCAGCCAATGTGATACATAAAAATGTTAAGTTGCACTTGGCGGGCGAGGTTATGGACTGTTAGAAAGCAAAGCAGATAGGGATGTAAGGATTCACCAATATGCCTTGATCCCTGTTTTAAAATGTTTTAGATGCAGCTGCATTGGTCAGAAAATATATTCAAACGTTATGAATCACTAATTCACTCTTTGTGCTTACTTTTTTGTAACACCTGATGCGTCTTCTCCTTCAGTGTGGAACTATGCATGTAACTGCGTTGACAGTCATTGCTCTTCAAGTCCTTTTACCTGCTGAACAATCCCAGGGACTATCAGTAGCCTAGTCAAACTTCATACGGTGCCCGGCACCTTCAGCATTAACATCCCCAAATGACTAGCGCAATATAAGGTTTTATTAGTTAACTGACAACCAATGTCATTTTCTAGGTTATTATCTATGCGCTGTTGAAAAATGTATTTTACCAGACTAAAAGTAAGCTGCCGAAGACAACTATCATCTGGCTATAGGCTCTACCTGCTGAACGGGGCCTACAATAGATTTTATTTTGATTATTCAGGTTCACCAACAGCAATAATTTTGGTAGTTTTGCAATTAGTGTACTAGTGTAATATGGTATTCTTTTTGATATACAGAGCAATGGCGATATTAGCATGTAAATCTTGCTGGGACAAACGCAAAACATTTTAGATGCATGCCAGCAAAGCCACAACACGAAACAATACATTCATTGCACTATAACACTGACAAACGGTGGCCATAAACTGTTAGGTACTACAGTACATAAAACTGTGCCAACAGCAGAGCTTTCCTTTCAGCTAGAGGTTGATTTCCAGTTTTCATAACAATCGGAGATTCTGGCCGATTTAAAAAAAAAAAAAAAAAAACATCTTTTTTTTTTTTTACACCTTTATTTAACTAGGCAAGTCAGTTAAGAACACATTCTTATTTTCAATGACTGCCTAGGTACAGTGGGTTAACTGCCTTGTTCAGGGGCAGAACGACAGATTTTTACCTTTTACCTTGTCAGCTCGGGGATTCAATCTTGCAACCTTACAGTTAACTAGTCTAATGCTCTAACCACCTGCCTCACGATGAGCCTGCCTGTTACGCGAATGCAGTAAGAAGCCAAGGTAAGTTGCTAGCTAGCATTAAACTTATCTTATTAAAAAAATCAATCAATCATAATCACTAGTTAACTACACATGGTTGATGATATTAATAGTTTATCTAGCGTGTCCTGCGTTGCATATAATCCATGCGGTGCGCATTTGCGAAAAAGGACTGTCGTTGATCCAACGTGTAGCTAAACATAACATTGAAGCCTTTCTTAAAATCAATACACGGAAGTATATCTTTTTAAACCTGCATATTTAGCTAAAAGAAATCCAGGTTAGCAGGCAATATTAACCAGGTGAAATTGTGTCACTTCTCTTGCGTTCATTGCACGCAGAGTCAGGGTATATGCAACAGTTTGGCCCGCCTGGCTCGTTGCAAACTAATTTGCCAGAATTTTACATCATTATGACATAACATTGAAGGTTGTGCAATGTAAAAGGAATATTTAGACTTAGGGATGCCACCCGTTAGATAAAATACAGAACGGTTCCGTATTTCACTGAAAGAATAAACATTTTGTTTTCGAGATGAAGGTTTCTGGATTCGACCATATTAATGACCTAAGGCTCGTATTTCTGTGTGTTATTATGTTATAATTAAGTCTATGATTTGATAAAGCAGTCTGACTGAGCGATGGTAGGCACCAGCAGGCTCGTAAGCATTAATTCAATTAGCACTTTCGTGCGTTTTGCCAGCAGCTTTTTGCTGTGCTTCAAGCATTGAGCTGTTTATGACTTCAAGCCTATCAACTCCCAATATTAGGCTGGTGTAACCAATGTGAAATGGCTAGCTAGTTAGCGGGGTGCGCGCTAATAGCATTTCAAACGGCACTCGCTCTGAGACTTGGAGTAGTTGTTCCCCTTGCTCTGCATGGGTAACGCTGCTTCGAGGGTGACTTGTCGACGTGTTCCTGGTTCGAGCCCAGGTAGGAGAGAGGAGAGGGACGGAAGCTATACTGTTACACTGGCAATACTAAAGTGCCTATAAAAACATCCAATAGTCAAAGGTATATGAAATACAAATCGTATAGAGAGAAATAGTCCTATAATTCCTATAATAACCACAACCTAAAACTTCTTACCTGGGAATATTGAAGACTCATGTTAAAAGGAACCACCAGCTTTCATATGTTCTGAGCAAGGAACTTTATCGTTAGCTTTCTTACATGGCACATATTGCACTTTTACTTTCTTCTGCAACACTTTGTTTATGCATTATTTAAACCAAATTGAACATGTTTCATTATTTATTTGAGGCTAAATTGATTTTATTGATGTATTATATTAAGTTTTAAAAAGTGTTCATTCGGTTGTAATTGTCATTATTACAAATACATTTAAAAAAATAGTCAGAATAATCCGTATCGGCTTTTTTTGGTCCGCCAATCATCGGTATCGGCGTTGAAAAATCCTAATCGGTCGACCTCTACTTTCAGCACCATGGAGTGAATCCTTAACACCGCTACACCTGGCTATCAGCGGAGCCTTGTCTAGCAGCACAACAGTTCATCAAGCCTTATTTACTGCCTTTTTTAAAACTATAGCTGATATGACTGACTTGCTTAAACAAATGTGGTTACTACTGACTCCTTGTGGATATGTGTAAGTCTATTAGAACCGAATTCTCTTTAAATAATAACGAACGCCAAAATGAGTTAACTTTTGAACCATACACAAACATGATTTAAATGTATGTTCAGTAAATTCACAATGTTTATTCTTATCATTAACACTTTGCCTTAAATATTAGCAAGTGCAAACAAACAAGGGCCTATCCATTCAGCACTTTCAAAATGGACACCAACAGAAATTCAGATATTAGTTCAAATAAATTCAGCAAGATGTTGAGCCCTTAACTTTACTCTCACACAGAGAGGGAGAGCGAGAGAGACTTGGTTAGCCTACCATTTGAAGTATTTTCTTAGGCCTATGTGGTCTAAAAATGGAGGAAAATACAATCTCGAGGATCCACTTTTATATACAATATACCAACGCACAGTCAGCAAACAAAACGATCCTTTCATTATCAACTGGAATTACATGGGTCAATTACTGAACTTTTTGTTGAAAACAAATATTTTAATGGTAGATTGTCACTGGCAAATATGGTTAGACACAACAACATTATATAGTATCTGCTCCTCGCCAAGAAAAGCACACGAGCTAATTATAATACACAAAGTAAGCAAAACAGTTAAATCATTCCAACATTGCCTAACATTTGAATAAGATAATGAGATGGACCTACACTACATTCGGAAAGTATTCAGACCCCTTGACTTTTTCCACATTTTGTTACGTTACAGCCTCATTCTAAAACTGATTAAATGAGTTATTTTCTTCATCAATCTACACACAACACTGTTCCTAGGCCCGTCATTGTAAATAAGAATTTGTTCTTAACTGACTTGCCTAGTTAAATTTAAAAAATGTAATGCCCCATAATGACAAAACAGAAACAGGTTTTTAGAAATGTTTGCAAATTTATAAAAAAATAAAAACAGAGACCTTATTTAAATAAGTAATCAGACCCTTTGCAATGAGACTCGAAATTGAGCTCAGGTGCATCCTGTTTCCATTGATCATCCTTGATGTTTCTACAACTTGATTGGAGTTCACCTGTGGTAAATTGGACATAATTTGGAAAGGCACACACCTGTCTATATAAGGTCCCACAGTTGACGGTGCATGTCAGAGGAAAAACCAAGCAATGAGGTTGAATGAATTGTCCGTAGCGCACCAAGACAGGATTGTGTCTCGGCACAGATTTGGGGAAGGGTACCAAAACATTTTTGCAATTTTTAAGTTCCCCAAGAACACAGTGGCCTCCATCATTCTTAAATGGAAGAAGTTTGAAACCACTAAGACTTTTCCTAGAGCTGGCCGCCCGGTCAAACTGAGCAATTGGGGGAGAAGGGCTTTGGTCAGGGAGGTGACCAAGAACCCAATGGTCACTCTGATAGAGCTCCAGAGTTCCTCTGTGGAGATGGAAGGACCTTCCAGAAGGACTACCGTCTCTGCAGTACTCCACCAATCAGGCCTTTATGGTAGTGGCCAGATGGAAGCCACTCCTCAGTAAAAGGCACATGACAGTCCGCTTTGAGTTTGCCAAAAGGCACCTAAAGGACTTGTGAGAAACAAGATTCTCTTGTCTGATGAAACCAATATTGAACTATTTGGCCTGAAAGCAAAGCATCACATCTGTAGGAAACCTGGCACCATCCCTACAGTGAAACATGGTGGTGGTGGCAGCAGCATCATGCTGTGGGAATGTTTTTCAGCGACAGGGACTGGGAGATTAGTCAGGATCGAGGGAAAGCTGAATGGAGCAAAGAACAGAGAGATCCTTGATGAAAACCTGCTCCGGAGCACCTCAGACTGGAGCAAAGGTTTACCTTCCAACAACGTCCCTAAGCACACAGCCAAGACAACGCAGGATTGGCTTCGGGACAAGTCCCTGAATGTCATTGAGTGGCCCAGCCAGAGCCTGGACTTGAACCCGATCGAACATCTCTGGAGAGACCTGAAACTACCTGTGCAGCGACGCTCCCCTTCCAACCTGACAGAGCTTGAGGATCTGCAGAGAAGTATGGGAGAAACTCCCCAAATACAGGTGTTCCAAACTTGTAGGGTCTTAACCAAGGAGACTCGAGGCTGTAATCGCTGCCAAAGATGCTTCAACAAATACTGACTAAAAGTTCTGAATACTTAAGTAAATGTGATATTTCTGGGTTTAAAAATAAATAAATTAGGAAAAATGTCTAAAAGGCACTGTACTTCATAGACCGACTTCATAGACATACCTTCATAGACATACCTTCATAGACAAGCATCATTTACACATACCCACAGAAGTTAGCTCAGACAGATTGCGCTCAGGGGTCTTATGAGCTCCATCAGCAGCAGATTATAATTTAGAATGGGTGAACACTTTATTTGAATGGTCCATAATGAACCATTTATAATGTATTTCTCTCAATTTATTTATCATTACTCACACATTTGTCAATGTTAGTAAGCTAGTTATTTACACGTGTATGTGTGTATATGTATGTATATACAGACACACACACACACAGTTGAAGTAGGAAGTTTACATACACTTAGGTTGGAGTCATTAAAACTCCTACACAAATTCTTGTTAACAAACTACAGTTTTGGCATGTCGGTTAGGACATCTACTTTGTGCATGACAAGTCATTTTTCCAACAGTTGTTTACAGACAGATTATTTCACTTATAATTCACTGTATCACAATTCCAGTGGGTCAGAAGTTTACATACAGTAAGTTGGCTGTGCCTTTAAACAGTTTGGAAAGTTCCAGAAATTATGTCATGGCTTTAGAAGCTTCTGATAGGCTAAATGACATAATTTGAGTCATTTGAAGGTGTACCTGTGGATGTATTTCAAGGCCTACCTTCAAACTCAGTGCCTCTTTTTGACATCATGGGAAAATCAATAGAAATCAGCCAAGACCTCAGAAAAAAATATTGTAGACCTCCACAAGTCTGGTTCATCCTTGGGAGCAATTTCCAAACGCCTGAAGATACCACTTTCATATGTACAAACAATAGTACGCAAGAATAACCTCCATGGGACCACGCAGCCACCATACCGCTCAGGAAGGAGACGAGTTCTGTCTCCTAGAGATGAACGTACTTTGGTGCGAAAAGTGCAAATCAATCCCAGAACAACAGCAAAGGACCTTGTGAAGATGCTGGAGGAAATGGGTACAAAAGTATCTATATCCACAGTAAAACAAGTACTATATCGACATAACCTGAAAGGCCGCTCAGCAAGGAAGAAGCCACTGCTCCAAAACCGCTATTAAAAAGCCAGGCTACCGTTTGCAACTGCACATGTGGACAAAGATCGTACTTTTTGGAGAAATGTCCTCTGGTTTGATGAAACAAAAATATAACTGTTTGGCCATCATTATGTTTGGAGGGAAAAGGTGGGATGCTTGCAGGCCGAAGAACACCATCCCAACCGTGAAGCACGGGGGGTGGCAGCATCATGTTGTGGGGGTGCTTTGCTGCAGGAGGGACTGGTGCACTTCACAAAATAGATGCCATCATGAGGCTGGAAAATTATGTGGATATATTGAAGCAACATTTGAAGACATCATTCAGGAAGTTAAAGCTTGGTCACAAATGGGCTTTCCAAATGGACAATGACCCCAAGCATACAAAATGGCTTAAGGACAACAAAGTCAAGGTATTGGAGTGGCCATTACAAAGCCCTGACCTCAATCCTATAGAACATTTGTGGGCAGAACTGAAAAGGTGTGTGCGAGCAAGGAGGCCTACAAACCTGACTCAGTTACACCAGCTCTGTCAGGAGGAATGGGCCAAAATTCACCCAAGCTTGTGGAAGGCTACCTGAAATGTTTGACCCAAGTTCAACAATTTTAAAGGCAATGCTACCAAATACTAATTGAGTGTATGTAAACTTCTGACCCACTGGGAATGTGTGAAAGAAATAAAAGCTGAAATAAATCATTCTCTCTACTATTATTCTGACATGTTACATTTTTAAAATAAAGTGGTGATCCTAAGACTTAAATGTCAGGATTTGTGAAAAACTGAGTTTAAATGTATTTGGCTAAGGTGTTTGTAAACTTCTGACTTCACACACACAGTTGAAGTTTACATACGCCTTAGCCAAATGCATTTACGGTAAACTCTGTTTTTATATATATATATAGCAAAAAAAGAAACGTCCTCTCACTGTCAACTGCGTTTGTTTTCAGCAAACTTAACGTGTCAATATGTGTATGAACATAAGATTAAACAACTGAAACAAACTGAACAAGTTCCACAGACATGTGACGAACAGAAATGGAATAATGTGTCCCTGAACAAAGGAGGGGTCAAAATCAAATGCAACAATCAGTATCTGGTGTGGACACCAGCTGCATTAAATACTGCAGTCTCCTCATGGACTGCACCAGATTTGCCAGTTCCTGCTGTGAGATGTTACACCACTCTTCCACCAAGGCACTTGCAAGTTCCCAGACATTTCTTGGGGGAATGTCCCTAGCCCTCACCCTCCGATCCAACAGGTCCTAGACGTGCTCAATGGGATTGAGATCCGGGCTCTTCTCTGGCCATGGCAGAACACTGACATTCCTGTCTTGCAGGAAATCATGCACAAAACGAGCAGTATGGCTGGTGGCATTGTCATGCTGGAGGGTCATGTCAGGATGAGCCTGCAGGAAGGGTACCACATGAGGGAGGAGGATGTCTTCCCTGTAACGCACAGCGTTGAGATTGCCTGCAATATCAAGCTCAGTCCGATGATGCTGTGACACGCCTCCCCAGTCCATGACGGACCCTCCACCTCCAAATCGATCCCGCTCCAGAGTACAGGCCTCGGTGTAACACTAATTCCTTCGACGATAAACGCGAATCCGACCATCACCCCTGGTGAGACAAAACCATGACTCGTCAGTGAAGAGCACTTTTTGCCAGGCCTGTCTGGTCCAGCGACGGTGGGTTTGTGCCCATAGGTGACGTTTTTGCCGGTGATGTCTGGTGAGGACCTGCTTTACAACAGGCCTACAAGCCCTCAGTCCAGCCTCTCTCAGCCTATTGCGGACAGTCTGAGCATTGATGGAGGGATTGTGCGTTCCTGGTGTAACTCGGGCAGTTGTTGTTGCCATCCTGTACCTGTCCCACAGGTGTGATGTTCGGATGTACCGATCCCGTGCAGGTGTTGCTACACGGGGTCTGCCACTGCGAGGACGATCAGCTGTCCGTCCTGTCTCCCTGTAGCGCTGTCTTAGACGTCTCAGTACGGACATAGCTATTTATTGCCCTGGCCACATCTGCAGGGATCCTGGGCACCTTTCTTTTGGTGTTTTTCAGAGTCAGTAGAAAGGCCTCTAGTGTCTTAAGTTTTCATAACTGTGACCTTAATTGTCTACCGTCTGTACGCTGTTAGTGTCTTAGCGACCGTTCCGCAGGTACATGTTCATTAATTGTTTATGGGTCATTGAACAAGCTTGGGAAACAGAGTCTAAACCCTTTACAATGAAGATCTGTGAAGTTAATTCGTAAAAATCCAAATATCTTTGAAAGACAGGGTCCTGAAAAGGGGACGTTTATTTTTTTGCTGAGTTTACTTAAACATCCTGTGTTGTATAATTGTTATTTTACCAGGTACAGCAAGAATGTCTACAATTGGCATGCCCATCTTTTTGTGAGAAGTTATACTGGTCACTCAAAATTTAGTAGTTTAAATTGCACTCACTCTAGATTAGGGACTACAAAAATGCTTTACTATTGGTTAGTAAATGGTTTATTATTGTTTGAGTAGCGAGTTAATACATGGGGAATACCCAATTTATAAATGCCTTATATAATTGGTTTATTATGGACCCTAAAAGTAGTGTTACCAATGTGAGGTAACTGGGTTTATGCAGCATATGTTAGTGCATCGAATCGCATGGAGCTGAAATGGCACCGAATCGATTCAAACTAAAGTGTATCGTTCCTGTATCGTGTTGGAGCCCATGTATCTGGATACGTATCGAAACGTCTTGAAAGAGAAAGATGCACATCCCTAAATGCAAACCATGATGTAACTCAACGCATCATAAACAAATTGTCATTGTTCTTCAAGTCTGCTCAAATGTACACTTAGCTCGTCAACCTCTTGTTTAACCCTCAAGGCTTCGGCATCGTGAAGCTGGACTTGAAGACCAAGTCTCAGAGTGGAGTGGTGAGTCTTCTGTTTCTGTCCTCGCCTTTTCCACTTCTCTCTCTCTCCCCTCCACTGTACCACCTGCACTTCCTCGGTTGCTCTTTCTCTCTCTGTTAATGTTAATCGGTTATTAACATTCCTTCTTGCTTAGTAGAACATCTTAGTAGAACATTTTTCTTTCTTTGAGGAAAAAGTATATTGTGATTCTGTGACTGTAATTTTATAAATAACCCTTCTCTCTCTATGGTACTGTAATAACGACCCTTCTCTCTCTCTGGTACTGTAATAACGACCCTTCTCTCTCTCTGGTACTGTAATAACGACCCTTCTCTCTCTCTCTCTCTGGTACTGTAATAACGACCCTTCTCTCTCTCTCTCTCTGGTACTGTAATAACGACCCTTCTCTCTCTCTCTCTCTGGTACTGTAATAACGACCCTTCTCTCTCTCTCTCTGGTACTGTAATAACGACCCTTCTCTCTCTCTCTCTGGTACTGTAATAACGACCCTTCTCTCTCTCTCTCTGGTACTGTAATAACGACCCTTCTCTCTCTCTCTGGTACTGTAATAACGACCCTTCTCTCTCTGGTACTCTCTGGTACTGTAATAACGACCCTTCTCTCTCTCTCTCTGGTACTGTAATAACGACCCTTCTCTCTCTCTCTCTGGTACTGTAATAACGACCCTTCTCTCTCTCTCTCTGGTACTGTAATAACGACCCTTCTCTCTCTCTCTCTGGTACTGTAATAACGACCCTTCTCTCTCTCTGTAATAACGACCCTTCTAACGGTTTGTAATTCTGAGCTCTAAGGTTCACAGGTTGCTAGGTGATGTTGCTGGCTCTGCTTGGCTTTATGCTTCAGGATAAAGAGATATGACAGGCTGTGTGTGTGTGAGAGGCAGCTTGTGTTTAAGACTGTGTGTCGGGACTGTTTGTCTCCATCTGCTTATCCCTTCTCTCTCTCTGGTACTGTAATAACGACCCTTCTCTCTCTCTGGTACTGTAATAACGACCCTTCTCTCTCTCTCTCTCTGGTACTGTAATAACGACCCTTCTCTCTCTCTCTCTCTGGTACTGTAATAACGACCCTTCTCTCTCTCTCTCTGGTACTGTAATAACGACCCTTCTCTCTCTCTCTGGTACTGTAATAACGACCCTTCTCTCTCTCTCTCTGGTACTGTAATAACGACCCTCTCTCTCTCTCTCTGGTACTGTAATAACGACCCTTCTCTCTCTCTCTCTGGTACTGTAATAACGACCCTTCTCTCTCTCTCTCTGGTACTGTAATAACGACCCTTCTCTCTCTCTCTCTGGTACTGTAATAACGACCCTTCTCTCTCTCTCTCTGGTACTGTAATAACGACCCTTCTCTCTCTCTCTCTGGTACTGTAATAACGACCCTTCTCTCTCTCTCTCTGGTACTGTAATAACGACCCTTCTCTCTCTCTCTCTGGTACTGTAATAACGACCCTTCTCTCTCTCTCTCTGGTACTGTAATAACGACCCTTCTAACGGTTTGTAATTCTGAGCTCTAAGGTTCACAGGTTGCTAGGTGATGTTGCTGGCTCTGCTTGGCTTTATGCTTCAGGATAAAGAGATATGACAGGCTGTGTGTGTGTGAGAGGCAGCTTGTGTTTAAGACTGTGTGTCGGGACTGTTTGTCTCCATCTGCTTATCCTAACCCCTGCTCTGTCCCCCTGCCTCCCCCTGCCTCCTGGACTGCACTCTATTTTAGATGGTAAGACTCTCTCCCACAGTGTGCTGATGTCTCTATGTATGTACAACATGATACGTGCTGGAAGATGCATCGACAGACTGTCTGATTTCACTGTTAAGTCTTGTTTTAGCATCCTTGTGTCCAGCAGATGGTACTGTTAGTCTGTTTGCATCTACATCACTGTCCAGTGACTTATAATTCTGTCCAACTCATTTACATGTATTTCACATCCATTTCTTTGTCCATCTGGATTGACTGGTGTCAATGTCTCTTCAACTAATTTCATTTTGTCATCCATTTCTTTGTCCAGCTTCAACCACTGACTGCCATTTGCTGCACCTACACTACATGAACAAAAGTATGTGGACACCTGCTTGTCGAACATCTCATTCCAAAATCATGGGCATTAATATGGAGTTGGTCCCCCCTTTGCTGCCTCCACTCTTATGGGAAGGCTTTCTACTAGATATTGGAACATTGCTGCAGGGACTTGCTTCCATTCAGCTACGAGCATTAGTGAGGTCGGGCACTGATGTTGGGTGATTAGGCCTGGCTCGCAGTCGGCGTTCCAATTCATCCCAAAGGTGTTCGATGGGGTTGAGGTCAGGGCTCTGCAGGCTAGTCCAGTTTTTCTACACTGGTCTCGACAAATTATTTCTTTATGGACCTCACTTTGTGCAGGGGAGCATTGTCATGCTGAAACAGGAAAGGGCCTTCCCCAAACTGTTGCCAAAAAGTTGGAAGCACAGAATATTCTAGAATGTCATTGTATGCTGTAGCGTTAAGATTTCCCTTCACTGGAACTAAGGGGCCTAGCCCGAACCATGAAAAAATAGCCCCAGACCATTATTCCTCCTCCACCACCAAACTTTACAGTTGGGACTATGCATTGGGGCAGGTAGCGTTCTCCTGGCATCTGCCAAACCCAGATGGTGAAGCGTGATTCATCACTCCAGAGAATGCGTTTCCACTGTTCCAGAGTCCAATGGTGGCGAGCCTTTGGTTCACTCCAGACCTGACTGCCCTTGACCAGCACAAAAACATCCTGTGGCGGACTGCAATAGCATCGAACAGTCCCCGCGATATGCAACTGTTCAGCGACGTCAGGAACCAATACACACACAGTCAGTCAGGAAAGCAAACGCTAGCTTTTTCAAACAGAAATTTGCATCTAGTAGCTCTAACTCCAAAAAGTTTGGGGACACTGTAAAGTCCATGGAGAACAAGAGCACCTCCTCCCAGCTGCCCACTGCACTGAGGCTAGGCAACACGGTCACCACGGATAAATCCATGATAATCGAACATTTCAATAAGCATATCTCTACGGCTGGCCATGCTTTCCTCCTGACTAGCCCAACCCCAGCCAACAGCTCCGCAGCTACTTGCCCGAGCCTCCCCAGCTTCTCCTTCACCCAAATCCAGATTGCAGATGTTCTGAAAGAGCTGCAAAACCTGGACCCGAACAAAACAGCTGGGCTAGACAATCTGGACCCTCTCTTTCTAAAATCATCCGCCGCCATTGTTGCAACCCCTATTACCAGTCTGTTCAACCTCTTTCGTATCGTCCGAGATCCCTAAAGATTGGAAAGCTGCCGCGGTCATCCCCCTCTTCAAAGGGGGTGACACTGTAGACCCAAACTGTTATAGACCTGTATCCATCCTGCCCTGCCTATCTAAAGTCTTCGAATGCCAAGTTAATAAACAGATCACTGACCATTTCGAATCCCACCATACCTTCTCCACTGTGCAATCCGGTTTCCGAACTGGTCACGGGTGCACCTCAGCCACACTCAAGGTAGTAAACGATATCATAACCGCCATCGATAGAAGACAGTACTGTGCAGCCGTCTTCATCGACCTGGCCGAGGCCTTCGACTCTGTCAATCACCATATTCTTATCGGCATACTCGATAGCCTTGGTTTCTCAAATGACTGCCTCGCCTGGTTCACCAACTACTTCGCATACAGAGTTCAGTGTGTCAAATCGGAGGGCCTGTTGTCCGGACCTCTGGCAGTCTCTATGGGGGTGCCAAGGGGTTCAATTCTCGGGCCAACTATTTTCTCTGTATATATCAACGATGTCGCTCTTGCTGATTGTGATTCCCTGATCCACCTCTACGCAGACGACACCATTCTGTATACTTCTGGCCCTTCCTTGGACACTGTGCCATCTAACCTCCAAACGAGCTTCAATGCCATACAACACTCCTTCCGTGGCCTCCAACTGCTCTTAAACGCTAGCAAAACCAAATGCATGATTTTCATCCGTTCGCTGCCCGCACGACTAGCATCACTACTCTGGACGGTTCTGACCTAAAATACGTGGACAACTCCAAATACCTAGGTGTCTGGCTAGACTGTTAACTCTCCTTCCAGACTCATATCAAACATCTCCATTCCAAAATCAGATCTAGAATCGGCGTTCTATTTCGCAACAAACGCCGCCAAACTTACCCTAGTAAATCCTCGACTTCGGCGATGTCATCTACAAATAGCTTCCAATACTCTACTCAGACTACATCCAGTTTGCTATCACAGTGCCATCCGTTTTGTTCCCGACGTGCCTTATACCACCCACCACTGCGACTTGTATGCTCTAGTAGGCTGGTCCTTGCTACATATTCGTCGCCAGACCCACTGGCTCCAGGTCATCTACAAGTCTATGCTAGGTAAAGCCCCGCCTTATCTCAGCTCGCTGGTCACGATAACAACACCCACCCGTAGCACGTGCTCCAGCAGGTTTATCTCACTGCTCATCCCCAAAGCCAACACCCCCTTTGGCTGCCTTTCCTTCCAGTTCTCTGCTGCCAGTGACTGAAACTAATTGCAAAAATCGCTGAAGCTGGAGACTTACATTTCCCTCACTAACTTTAAACATCAGCTATCTGAGCAGCTAACCGTTGGCTGCAGCTGTACATAGTCCATCTGTAAATAGCCCACCTAATCTACCTACCTCATCCCCATATTGTTTTTATTTACTTTGCTGCTCTTTTGCACACCAGTATCACTACTTACACACCATCATCTGCTCTTCGATCACTCCAGTGTTAATCTGCTAAATTGTAATTACTTTGCTACTATGGCCTATTTATAGCCTTACCACCTCATGCCATTTGCACACACTGTATATAGACATTCTTTTTTTTCTATTGTGTTATTGACTGTACGCTTGTTTATTCCATGTGTAACTCTGTTTTTGTTTCTGTCGCACTGCTTTATCTTGGCCAGGTCGCAGTTGAGAACTTGTTCTCAACTAGCCTACCAGGTTAGATAAAGGTGTGGGGGGGGGGGACTCCAGACGGTGCTTGTCATTGGGCATGGTGGTCTTAGGCTTGTGTGCGGCTGCTCGGCCATGGAAACCCGTTTCATGATGCTCTCGACGAACAGTTCTTGTGCTGCTGTTGCTTCCAGAGGCAGTTTGGAACTCTGTAGTGAGTGTTGCAACCGAGGACACACTATTTTTGTGTTCTACGCTCTTCAGCACTCTGCGGTCCTGTTCTGTGAGCTTGTGTGGCCTACCACTTCGCGGCTGAGCTGTTGTTGCGCATAGATGTTTCCACTTCACAATAACAGCACTTACTTGACCGGGGCAGATATATTAGGGCAGTAATCTGACTAACTGACTTGTTGGAAAGGTGGCATCCTATGATGATGCCATGTTGAAAGTAACTGAGCTCTTCAGTAAGGTCATTCTCTTGACAATTTTTGTCTATGGAGATTGCATGTCTGTGTGCTCGAAGTGAGGGATGCAACTGGTGTGTCTGAAATGGCCGAATCCACTCGTTTGAAAGGGTATCCACATACTTTTGTGTGTATATATAGTGTTTCTGTCTACTTCCTCCCACCCACCTATCCACCCTCCTTACCTTGCATCCCTCACTTTCTTTAACTTTATTTTCCTGGTGAACCTTTTCATGCTCTATTACCTGTAATCAGTTTTCTGTGTTTCTCCTTACATCGTTCATTAATCATACAGGGTGTCCTCTTTTGCTGTAAGCAAACATCTGCTTTTCTAGATCTCACTCACTCACTTTAAACTATTTGATCAACTCTCCTCTCCACCATCTCTTGCCTCATACATTTTCCTCTTTTTCCTCACTCTCTCCCGCCCTCTCTTCTCTCCCCCTCAGGAGTTCAACACATCAGGTTCCAGTAACACAGACACAGGGAAGGCAGCTGGTAACCTGGAGACCAAGTACAAGATGAAGGAGCTGGGCCTGAGCTTCAACCAGAAGTGGAACACCGACAACACTCTGGCTACAGAGGTCACTGTGGAGGACCAGCTGGCTCAGGGACTCAAGCTGGCTCTGGACACATCCTTCGTACCAAACACTGGGTGAGAGAGGGACATCAAACTGTTAATGACATACCACGTTATTCCTTTTGACAAAAAATATGAAATGATTTAGGATTTATTAATGAAATATGTTATCGCCTTTCTTTTTTTGGAGTGTGAAGGATCAGATATGAAAGGTTATTTGTTGGGTGTCTCCTCTCCATCTGTCCTCAGCAAGAAGAGTGGCAAGCTGAAGACTGGCTACAAGCGTGACTTCCTTAATGTGGGCTGTGACGTCGACTTCGAGGGTCCCATCATCCACGCAGCCGCAGTGGTGGGCTATGAGGGCTGGCTGGCCGGGTACCAGATGGCCTTTGACACGGCCAAGTCCAAACTGGCCCAGAACAACTTTGCCCTGGGATACAAGGCTGGAGACTTCCAGCTCCACACCAACGTGTGAGTATCTCAATGCAGTGGATCTTGCCTAGAAACACTGGATTTGTTTTTGAGTGAGTCATCAGAAATGTGGAATGTGTTAGATGGTAAAGTTTGGGAACCGTGGCTGCTGTTGCCCCGTGTCTCTCAGCAGTAATGGTATGGAGGTTAGAGTAGGAAGGAGTTTCTGTGTTACCTTCCCTCTCTTTCAGTAATGACGGAACAGAATTAAGAGGGTTCCACCCACCAGAAGGTGTCTGAACTAGGGGCTGATTTGGGCATGTCTGTTAACTGCTCTCTCTCCTCTCTCAGTAACGATGGGACTGAATTTGGGGGTTCTATCTACCAGAAGGTGGATGACCAGCTGGAGACGGCGGTCACTCTGGCCTGGACGGCCGGCAGCAACAACACACGCTTCGGCATCGCAGCCAAATACGCTCTAGACAAAGATGCTTCCCTGTCTGTGAGTAACACACACTTACATTTACACACACGTTCCATTTACACGCTTTACCCTGGTGGGACTTCAGCCAGCTTTACAGACTAACACACATTCTCTGTCTGTCTCTAACTGTGTCTCCCCCTGCAGGCCAAAGTGAATAACGCCAGCCTGATTGGAGTCGGTTACACCCAGAGCCTCAGGCCAGGTGAGTAACAATCACAACAGAGAAGGTTATGATCTAAGCACAACCGTCATGTTAGGTCTAGCTGTAGTGTTTTAACACCTCCAGTAATATTATTCTCCTCTGCGTGTAGGTGTGAAGGTGACTCTGTCAGCCCTGATCGATGGGAAGAACTTCAACACCGGCGGTCACAAGGTTGGCCTGGGCTTCGAGCTGGAGGCATAAAGCAGGAACAAGACCCACCAACCAAGAGAAGAGCTCAGAACCAATCACACCTCCATTCCCAACCACATGCAAACCCTACCACAGCCCTTATCCAAAACCATCTTCATGTAGCCTCTCCATTCCTGCACCTCTGTCTCTCACACACACACACACATTAAGTGTTTAGGCAGGAATAGTCAAACCCGTGGCAGCCATGTCCGTCATGACTGAAGTAGCTAAATAACCTGAATGAATACTGAGAGACATTCTGTAATGTCATGGCCATTATATATTCTAGTCTTTGGTTTAGATAGTTAGCTACCACTACCGTTCATCTTGTTTTAAAGAAAGTGTTTCAGTCTTTGAGGGGAAAGGCAGGCACATAAGATGGATAGAAACTTGTACAGGGGAGTTTTGTCATCGGACTGGTAACTGAAGAGTCACCTCTCAGTAGGGGTTTGGGGGAGTAGTCCTTGGGAAACTTGTAGCTCATGTATGCTTATGTACGTGTGTATATATTCCCCTTCGTCTTTCATTGTAAACATGTCTGAATGAATATCTGTGGTAGAACGGAAGGCTTGGTAAGAATGGAAGCCTCATGCATTTGATGTCCAGTGTTCCCTCCGTCGGTCTGTTTCGTTTGTATTGGTTTGAGTATCAAATGTTGTATTTTGGTTGTGCTGTTGTCAGTCGTGGACCATGGTATCAGTTAAACTAGGTGTGATCATAGGATGTTTTAGTGATGTTGGACATTATGTACGAGTCCATTGTATGTTTTCATATCACGGATGTAAACCGTTGTTGGTTTTGGTTGGTTGGCTGGGTGGAAAGAGACCGGTTAAAGCCAGAACAAACAGGCTTGGCGTAAGAACTATCTCATTTCAGACAACTTATGTTTTAATTCCTCATTTGACTGAAGTGAGATTTTAATTGAGTCCAACCTTGAGAAGGAATCCACCATTTGACCACTGCTACCATCTGCTGTTACTGTAACCACTGAACAATAGGGGCGTCTGCAGGAGAGTTTCAGTAAGATTAGTATCGTCCTCTGAATGCAGTTCTACATGTGTCCCAAAACACTCACATATGTTCCTCTCCTTTGCTCGTTTGCCACGCTTCTGTATATGCCAGCTGGTAGGTGAAAATAATATGGTGGAATCTTCCAGTAGGTTAGAATAGGTGGCATTTCTACAGTGTTGCTTTCATCTATCTAGTTAAGATCTGTGGTCACGTGAAGAGGGACGTGGACATGGCGCTATTTGAGAGTATTTTGAGCGACTTATGAGTTAGAATTTCTGTTCAGGGATTTAATTTAGTCTGTTCTAAAATGAGTGTCTTGGTGCCATTCTAGAATGTTGTTGCTCATGCTACTTTGGACCGACACCCCTTCCTGGCTGCCATCGGTCCCATTGGGAGCCAATCAACACTCCCTGTCATTCCCACTCTCTGTACATAGTATACATATTCTCCTCTTAGTTTCACCACTCCTACAGTCAGAAAACACTTGAAGGGATCATGTCAGAGGCCATTGTGTGGAACTCAACGGTTTCCTTTACCAAGTCATAAACCAGTTATGCATTTATCTTTGTTTTCTTTCCATTTGTTGACATAATTGTGAATCACTTTGATTTTGTGTGTTTAGACACAGTACCACATTTTTTCCAACTTCAAGTAATGGAATTCTAATAAATAAACACATTGACTTGATCATGTCATGTCTTTTGTTTCTCAGAAGACATGAGAATATTTTCATTGTCCGTTACCGCTGAAGTGAGAATAGTAGTGATAATTGCAGTATTTGGTTCAGTTGTAATAGTTTCCATATGTATTTTGAATTTCTAATTCTGGGGGTTCCAGAGAAAGCTGCTTCTGCAGTCTGTCCCAAACCCTTGGTCACTGTCTACCAGACAGACTAATCATTTAGACAGGATGATAGTTTAATCAATACATTATTTTTGTTAACAAAATGCATCAAATACTGCATCACATTTTCCTGATCTGCTGTTGTCAATGCCACAGCCAGACTCATTTGGTCCAATCACTTCTCTCGTCCTCTATCAGGAGTGGGTCTGTCTATTACCGTCAGTATTTTGACTAACAGCATCGTGGGAGAATGGCACAGCCGTGTCTCACCATAACATCTGATTGTGACTTCACTCTGTATATGTGCAGGCTAGGATATTATCCCAACCTCACCTCTCTCTTTTCCCTCTCATACCAAAATTGTCATTATCTATTCGTCCAGTAATCAAGGGTCTTGTTTGGGAGGTTCAGTTACAGAACGTAGAAAACATGATTATCGGACATGGAGATACTCCTCATTCTCAGACATATACCTTTTTATTTAAAAATGTTTTTCAAGGATGGGTTCTGGCTTGTAACGTTGGTAATGTTTGCTTGGTGGATCATAAGAAACACCAAAAGGATATGGACCAGAACTGTCTTTTCTCAGGAGACATCTCATCTAATCACACCATTTCCCTGCAGTTCTAAGTCTCTCATAGCAAATTGACCCTAGCAACCACCTGTTTACAACCTGTCCGGGAATACACGTGGCCCCCTACCACAGGGTAGTACTCTATCTCCCCCGCCAGCCTCTCAACGTTGGTACGGTCCGGGTAGAACCCCTCCCTTGTCATCTCATCCAGGAAGCACTCCATCACGTGACCTTTCTCCAGCAGGGTCATTGGTAAGAGTTCAGCTTCTGCCCACAGTGGGTGGAGCTTCACCAGAGTGTTGCGCAACAACGGATTCAGCTCCTTGACGAGTTTGCCGTGGTGTCCAGATGCGGTCATCATGGAGTCGCTGGAGGAGTTGTACAGCAGGTGCATGGTGATGTGGGTGTGTCCTTGGTTGCTCAGGAACAGGTAGACTGCGTTCAGGTATTCGTTGGAGCGGTTTGAGCGGACCAAGTCACTCAATGCATCAAGAAGCTCTGGGTAAAGGTGCTCTGCTTCGTCAAAGATGAAAAGAGGAATTTTCTCCTCCTCCTCTGCTCTCAGCACTGTCTCTGACACTAAGATCGACAGGGCTCGGGCGCAGCGCCAGGCTTCGTCCTCCAGGGGGCAGTGGTGCAACACAAAGTACTGTAGAACCAGGGGCTCGCCTACCACCGAGCGGAAGTGGCCAGCCAGGAGTCGCCCTACGTGGCTCTTCCCCACGCCACTGGGTCCGTGTAAGGAGAGGACCAGGGGTTTACTGTGGACGTAGGTAGAGAGGTAGTCTCTGAGCTGGGCTAACAGAGCATCCATCGCCCCCTGCTGGCCAAACACCTCCCTACACAGAGTCTTCTCTAATCCCCCCAGGTCATACTTCAGGACGTGGTCATCAAGGTTCTCTATGGCATTATACACCTGGAGTGAAGGAGGGAGGGAGGATAGAAAGTACAGAATGAGACAAACACAGGCAAAGAGGATGACGAAGATGAACCACACACACACACACATTCACTCATTACCTGGAAGAAGAGGATGGTGCAGAGGAGGAAGAGGCAGATCTTTGCTCGGCTGTGTTCCTGTACGACGGGGGCCTTGCGCCCCCCTCCACTGGGGAACATGACCCGCCGCGACTTCTTCTTCTTCATCTTTAGGAAGAGCGACGATAAGGCAGAGGGGGAGCTGGAGGGGGTCTCGAAGGTGAAGATTTTGGGGCTGCTGCGAACAGGGGCACCAGTGTGGAGACCAGCCCCTAACACTAGCCCTCCTCCCCCCAGCCCGGCCAACTCCAGCCGTCGTTTCTTCATGGCCTGGTACTTCTGTTTGATGCGAACCACAGTACGCAGAGAGGACGAGAACTGGCAGAAACTCTGAGCGCCTTTCCCCGACCCCCTCGTTTCACTTTCTCCTTCATCTTTATCCTCGTTCATCTCTCTGTCTATCTGGGACCCAAACATTCTGTCATAAACATCCTGGTCGCCCATCTGAAGGAGGAAAAGAGAGAGGAGTAGAGGGGTTATTTATTGAATTACAGTCAGGATCACAATCTGTTGTTTTTTTTCCTCAAGAGAAAGAAAAATAGGTTCTACTAAGCAAGAATGAATGTTAATGATTGATTATCTTCTCTTAGATGCATAGGTTATAATATGATTTATTATTATTATTCATATATTATTATTAAACATGCTATATGTGAATGCTCATGTTTAGCCCAGGTTATTATTTACTGTGGTGGTAAAGTTTAAATGGAAACCCAGAGGGTTACAGCTTGTCTGCTGTAACTTCCTTCTTAAACTTGACTTGCTAAACTAACTGCCTGTCACTGAACAGATAGACGGGTGGGAAATATCCAATAATACACAATGTTAGTCAAATATGTCAGCATCACATAGTACCTGATAACGTGACCTGGGAATGGAATTGTGTAAATATCTTTGACAAATATCCTTTTCAGTTCAAGTTGTGACATTGCACTTAGTTGCGTAATCCTTTCATTGCTGCTCAAACAGTCATTATATGTAGTCAGACTTGGTGTGTGTGTGTGGTTAATACTACCCTCAGCCATTTCCCCTAGTCAGATAAAGGGTCAGATACTGAGGCATACCAGACTGTGAGAACTCAGTTCATGTAACGTTTGACTCAATACATTTCAATTGACCTACAAAGGTATCAGAGCATTTTCTCCCCTGATTGACAGATAATGATTACAGGAATACAAGTGAAGCTATTGATCATGCCTTGCAGTTGCGACAAGAGTTCTGTGTGGTATGAAATTCAATTAACACAGTTATTTCAGCACAGTTTTTAAACACAAAACACTACAAAGATATATTGTCCTGTGTCACGGGAGACGATGCTTGGCCTGTGTCACGGGAGACGATGCTTGGCCTGTGTCACGGGAGACGATGCTTGGCCTGTGTCACGGGAGACGATGCTTGGTCTGTCACGGGAGACGATGCTTGGCCTGTGTCACGGGAGACGATGCTTGGCCTGTGTCACGGGAGACGATGCTTGGCCTGTGTCACGGGAGACGATGCTTGGTCTGTCACGGGAGACGATGCTTGGCCTGTGTCACGGGAGACGATGCTTGGCCTGTGTCACGGGAGACGATGCTTGGCCTGTGTCACGGGAGACGATGCTTGGCCTGTGTCACGGGAGATGATGCTTGGTCTGTCACGGGAGACGATGCTTGGCCTGTGTCACGGGAGACGATGCTTGGCCTGTGTCACGGGAGACGATGCTTGGCCTGTGTCACGGGAGACGATGCTTGGCCTGTGTCACGGGAGACGATGCTTGGGGGCCTATGGAGGTTCACTACCAGGTGTGCAGCACTGTGGCTGATGAAGTCCATTCTTTGCCACAATGACACAAAATAGTACTAGCTTGTACCGGTATGTTATCATTATAGTGCATTTATTTACAAAGTCTGATCAAGGCCTTACAGCTAATTACAGGAACTAACCCAATTACAACCAAAATAACACTATCAGTAATACAAATGCAATCTATGCGTATTGTTAGGTTCTAATTTTTCAGAGTAAATATCTCACGGATACTAGAGAAGCTTAACCAAGTTGAATTCTTCCCAAAGGGTCGTTACAGCTGTAATTCAGACACAGACATGGCTTCCCCTGTGGTGGTATTCATACCCCACTTTGGGTGGAGTCTCCTCCTTATCTCTAAACATTGCATCCTTCCTGCTAAGCAGGGAACTAAGTGATATGAGCCTTCAACGGTTTCTCCCCTTATCAGTACTGTCACTTGCAATTGTTTTCCCTGCACTCAGCCCCTCATTATGGCACCCCTCATGTCTCTTGTGTAACTAATGTTCCTATTCTCTTGAGTATAACAATGTTCAAAGTCCATCCCAGAATCCAACAGTATACACAACAAAAATATATAGTAAAAAGTAGATGGCAGTGGATATATTACAATGAGCGATGTCAAGAATCCAGTATATGAATACACAGTGTGAAAAACAGTATAAAAGAAACAGGAAGTGTCCAGTGTTTAATGTCTCTATATACATGGGACAGGAGCGTTGTCTGTGTGTGTATGTGTTTTGTGTGAGTGAGTCTTACTACTGGAGATGGGGTGATGGCTGGAGGTAGAGGCTGTTTTTCAGTCTCTCGGTCCCCGCTTTGATGCACCTGTACCGTCTCTGTCTGCTGGATGGTAGCAGAGTGAACAAACCATGGCTCAGGTGGCTGAGGTCCTTGATGATCTTCCTGGCCCTCTTTTGACACTGAGTGCTGTAAATGTCCTGGATGGCAGGCAGCGTTCCCCTGGTGATGCGTTGGGTTGACCGCACCACCCTCTGTAGAGCCATTCGGTTGAGGGCGGTGCAGTTGCTAGACAGCATGTTCTCAATGGTGCATCTGTAGAAGTTAGTGAGGGTCTTAGGGGCAATGCCGGATTTCTTCACCCGCCTGATGTTGTAAAGATGCTGTTGTGCCTTCTTCACCACGGTGTCGGTGGTGAAGAAGGTCCTCAGTGATGTGCACGCCAAGGAACTTGAAGCTTTTGACCCTCTCCACTGCAGCCCTGTCGATGTGGATGGGGGCTTGCTCCTTCTTCTGTCTCATGTAGTCTACGATAAACTCCTTCGTTTTTGTTTAAGTTGAGGGAGAGATTATTTTTCTGGCACCACTCCGCCAGGGTCCTCACCTCCTCCCTCCTCCCTGTCGTCTATGTCATCATTGTTGGTAAACAGGCTGTCAGCTAACTTGATGAATGAGTTGGAGTCATACATAGCCAAGCAGTCATAGGTGAACATGGAGTACAGGAGGGGGCTGAGCACACACCCCTTGGGGTCCCCCGTGTTAGATCCCTGCACAGGAATGAATTTTAAACCCAAGCCCAACACATGCCCGCGACGATCAGGCCCTACCCTACCCAGGCCCGATTGTTCTAACAGATTTAAGGCTCGGCCCAGCACTGCCCGAAACCCCAAATCAGAAATAACTTCCTCCGTTAGTAAATCCATTAGCTGCTCCTCTCTGTCTGTCATTCACTCCCTGCGCACATCTCGCTCTTCATGCACTCTGCTCATGGCAGCTTTGAGTCTGTGAGTATCTATAGCAACTGCTCTGCTTGGGCTGCTCTGCTCAATGAAGAGAAATGAAAGAAAACTCACTGAAAACTGGCAAAACTCAAGGAACACTATTACTGTTTTCTGTGAAATAATCTATCCTGTTTTAAATGACGAGGTTGAAGCACTTCTGACACCATGTTATAATCTTAGTCAGATATGACTGTGCTGTGCAGCAGAGCATGAGCAAATGGCTAGGGTTAGGGTTAGGGTTAGGGCTAGGGTTAGGGTTAGGGCTAGGGTTAGGGCTAGGGTTAGGGCTAGGGTTAGGGCTAGGGTTAGGGTTAGGGCTAGGGTTAGGGTTAGGGTTAGGGCTAGGGTTAGGGCTAGGGTTAGGGTTAGGGCTAGGGTTAGGGCTAGGGTTAGGGCTAGGGTTAGGGTTAGGGTTAGGGCTAGGGTTAGGGTTAGGGCTAGGGTTAGGGCTAGGGTTAGGGCTAGGGTTAGGGTTAGGGCTAGGGTTAGGGTTAGGCTCAGCTTCAAAATGTTCCTGATCCATTTAGGAACTACCAAAACAAAGAAAGTGGCACACTCCATGTATAAACCCCCAGCAACCTAATGGGTATTTACCAATGTTTCAGCATCACTGTGCCTTCCTCAGGGTAATGTCATGAATATTTGAACCAGGTTATGTAGACAAACAGTGCAATTAGTGCAACCAATGACAATAGTGAGGGGTGTTTCATAATGATTAAGTTAATTCAAATGAATTAGTTAAACTGTTAAAAAATATTATATGGCATATTAAATATATTACACTATTGCTATCATATAGAAACATAATGGAATATTGTACATCATATTAGCATCAACATACATTATTGTTTCATTCAATTTCACATAATTTCATATTTGTTACATGTAATCTTTTGGTTCAACCTTAATGTATAATGAGCATCATCAACAGGGGGAACATATTAGTTGTACGCTAATAATCTGTAGAAATAATATATCAATTTATAAGACTTGTTCATAAAGGAAAAATATGTTCATAAGAAGGGCCTGAGATCAAAGTCAATATTCAGGCAACTAGGGGTCAATGTTTTTAGATAGGATATCCAGTAAGCCTCCCTTTGTAGTAGTAGGATCTCCATGTTACCTCCTCTCCTTGGTAGAGCAACATGCTCAATGCCTGTGTATTTGAGGGAGAGGATTGGATGGTTAGCTTTAACAAAGTGAGCTGTTACTGGATAGTCAATGTTCTTACACCTGATTGAGCTGCGGTGTTCAGCTATGCATTGTTTTAATTGTCTTTTCGTTTGTCTTACGTGGGCTTTTCCACATGAACAGGTGATGAGATTACTCCCTTGGTCTTGCATGAGATGATACCCCTAACAGGGATCTTTCGACCTGTATATGAATGTATGAAGAAATATGTTTTTATGGTGCTATTACACTGTGCGCATAAGCCACATTTGTAATTCCCATTTGGGATAGGTGTCAAGAGTGTCTGAGTGGGCTCAGGGGGCAGGTCAGATCTCACCTAACTATCTCCAGTATTGCAACCACCAGTGGCGGTTCCTTGAAGAGATGTGCATTTTTTGGTTGATTTTTATTCTACCCATTAGGTTGCTGGGGGTTTATACATGGAGTGTGTGACGTTCTTTGTTTTGGTAGTTTGTAGTTTGTTCGCCATTGGTCAGCACCTCCACACAGGCTAGTTTTTCTGGGTGTGCGCCAGTACATGTTTTTTAATCTACTAGTGATCAATTTAGTGACACCCAAGCCCTGCCTGTACCCTAGTTATTGATGAAAAAACAGTCCTTATCCGGCCCTAAAGGCTCGGGTCGGGTAGCAGAGCTCTACCCCCTGTTGAGGATCAGTGTGGCGGAGGTGTTGTAGCCTACCCTCACCACCTTGGGTCAGCCGATCAGGAAGTCTGAGACCCAGTTGTACAGGGATGGGTTCAGACCCAGGGCCCTAAGCTTAGTGATGAGCCTGGAGGGCATTATTGTGTTGAAAGCAGAGCTGTAGTCAATGAACAACACTCTCACATAAGTTTTCCTCTTGTTCAGGTTTTTCCATAGTGGATCACACAATGCACAATGAGGGAAGTGTGTCAGAGGAAGGCCCAAAAATGGTCAAAGACTCCAGTCACCCAAGTCATAGACTATTCTCTCTGCTACCGCACGGCAAGCAGTACCGGAGTGCCAAGTCTAGGTCCAAAAGGCTCCTTAACAGCTTCTACCCCCAAGCCACTGCTGAACAATTAACCAATTATCTGGACTATTTGCATAGATTCTTTTTAACTGCTGCTACATGTACATACTACCGCAATTACCTTGACTAGCCTGTACCCCCGCACATTGACTCAGTACAGGTACCCCCTGTATATAGCCTTGTTATTGTTATTTTATTGTGTTACTTTATTTAGTAAATATTATTTTCTTAACTGCATTGGTGGTTAAGAGCTTGTAAGTAAGCATTTCACGGTAAGGTCTACACCTGTTATATTCGGCACATATGACAAATACAATTTGATTTGATGATTTGTATGTCCACTTAGAGTTAGTCATCATTACTTTAAAGTGTGTTGTGATGTGTGCAAATCAGAGCTAGGGAGAGAAAGAGAAGGGGGGGGGTTACAGTGTGTATAAGCTCTTATACAAAGTGTGGATCTAATGTGTAAGTTGATTGGTTAAAAGCATATTCCAGCCGGTGTCTATTCCCGCAAGTTACCATCAGCTAACTCTATGACCTTAAAATGCCTATTTGCTCTGTTCCACCTGACTGCGCAATTCACTGTCTCATCAGCCCAGCCAGGCAATTTATAAACTCACATTTATTTTAGACATACAGGTAAAGCGTGCAGATATTTTGCTGTCTTTCCATATTCAGTTTGAAGTGATTGTGTTAGTTGTGTTGTTGGCTTGCTCCTCTGAACAACAGTGTCCAGACGAGAGAGCACATTTTCTATGCCAGGTGAAATTGTGCATCATTTGCTCATTGTTATGGAAGTATCCAAATAAATGTCACTAGAAAACAGCTTAAATTTACGCAATGCAGCTACGTTACTGTTATTCTGACTTTTTGATGTGACTGTAAGTTAGCTGTAGTTGGCTAGCTAGCAAGCAAGGGATAAGAACGTTGCCAGCCAGTATGGCAAGGGAACATTTCGAACGGACGACTGGGTCGTTTCCATAGATACGGAACAAAAAGACTGAAGGACTGGGTCGCGTCTCTGGCAACCGAACCGATAGAAGGAACGAACGAGCAACCAGCCGGCTTGGGTAGCAACCCTAGATCTTGTGGAAGGATGAAATAGTATGAATAAATTCATCAAAATAACTTTTTATCTCCTTTTTCTCCCCAATTTCGCGATTACGATCTTCTCATCGCTGCAACTCCACAACGGGCACGGGAGAGGCGTCCTCCGAAACATGACCAGCCAAGCCGCGCTTCTTAACACCCGCCCACATAACCCAGAAGTGAGCTGCACCAATGTGTGGGAGGAAACACCGTTCAACTGACAATTGATGTCAGCCTGCAGGCACCCGGCCTGACCAAAAGGTGTCGCTAGAGCACGATGAGCCAAACCCTCCCCTAACCCGGATGACACTGGGCCAATTGTGTGCTGCCCTATGGGACTCCCGGTCACTGCTTGTTGTGACACAGCCTGGGTTCAATCCCTGTAGTGACGCCGCAACACTACAGTGCCTTAGACCCAAAATAACGTTTTTAATTCAAATATGTAAATCATTATTTGAATATGTTGGTAACTCGTTGTATAAAATTGATAATGCCCTCGATACCGGTGTTTGGAGAATATATTGGCAAGGTTTGCCGGCCCGAGAAGAAACAACACCCGTGCCAATATATCCTCCAAACACAGGCTTCTCAGGCATTATCACTTAAACATGATTCATGACACACCTGTTTGTTCCCAGATTAGAGAGTGTATGATCAATCAAACACCTTTCCCAGGTGGGAGTGAGTGATGGCAGATTACAATGACATCATGGCCTTTCCCAGATATTAACAGCCTCTTATCACCATGTTAGTCATGCTCAACTCCAATATCAAACAGATACTGTAGATAGTGTTAATGACAGGATTTAGTCATGTTCTGAAAGTAGCGCTGACACCTCTGTGTTGCCATTCACACTGTATGTAATGTCACTCAGTTACTACTGATGAAACAGCTATACACATGGCACATTTATGGAAATATTGATTGGTCCTTGTAAAATACATTTTATAAAGCATGTGTGCTGGCACCAACTTCTCCCTATTCCTTGCAGCACTCCAACCCCTCACACAAGACTGCTCATCATAAGGATTCACTGTGTAATAAATAAAGGAAACCTTTTCGATCTTTGCGGCCTTCGCGCAAAAACCATTGTGAGAACTACCAAAGTCAAAGACCTCCAATATGCTGAAGACTGTGCCATTGCTCCACACTCCAGAGCAGACCTCCAAACTGCTCTCAACAGCTCCTCTGAAACATACAAGAGCCTGAACATAAATAAAACAAACCACCAAATCCAACAGTGACCTATGATGAATGTGAACCACTTGACAACGTGGACCACTTTGCCTACCTCAGCAGCCATCTCGCCTAATGAGTCACCACTAAGGAAGAAATACAGCACACGATAGGCTGCACAAGCACAGCCTTTGGAAAACGAATGGGTATTCAAAAACCACGATCTCAGGACGAGTATAAGGCTGTCATAATCTCAACCATCTCTACGGCTGTAAAACGTGTACAAGGCTGTCATAATCCCAACCATCTCTACGACTGTAAAACGTGTACAGGGCTGTCATAATCTCAACCATCTCTACGGCTGTAAAACGTGTACAAGGCTGTCATAATCTCAACCATCTCTACGGCTGTAAAACGTGTACAAGGCTGTCATAATCCCAACCATCTCTACGACTGTAAAACGTGTACAGGGCTGTCATAATCTCAACCATCTCTACGGCTGTAAAACGTGTACAAGGCTGTCATAATCTCAACCATCTCTACGGCTGTAAAACGTGTACAAGGCTGTCATAATCTCAACCATCTCTACGGCTGTAAAACGTGTAAAAGGCTGTCATAATCTCAACCATCTCTATTGCTGTAAAACGTGTACAAGGCTGTCATAATCTCAACCATCTCTACGGCTGTAAAACGTGTACAGGGCTGTCATAATCTCAACCATCTCTACGGCTGTAAAACGTGTAAAAGGCTGTCATAATCCCAACCATCTCTACGGCTGTAAAACGTGTACAGTGCTGTCATAATCTCAACCATCTCTTACGGCTGTAAAACGTGTACAAGGCTGTCATAATCCCAACCATCTCTACGACTGTAAAACGTGTACAGGGCTGTCATAATCTCAACCATCTCTACGGCTGTAAAACGTGTACAAGGCTGTCATAATCTCAACCATCTCTACGGCTGTAAAACGTGTACAAGGCTGTCATAATCTCAACCATCTCTACGGCTGTAAAACGTGTAAAAGGCTGTCATAATCTCAACCATCTCTATTGCTGTAAAACGTGTACAAGGCTGTCATAATCTCAACCATCTCTACGGCTGTAAAACGTGTACAGGGCTGTCATAATCTCAACCATCTCTACGGCTGTAAAACGTGTAAAAGGCTGTCATAATCCCAACCATCTCTACGGCTGTAAAACGTGTACAGGGCTGTCATAATCTCAACCATCTCTACGGCTGTAAAACGTGTACAAGGCTGTCATAATCTCAACCATCTCTACGGCTGTAAAACGTGTACAAGGCTGTCATAATCTCAACCATCTCTACGGCTGTAAAACGTGTACAAGGCTGTCATAATCTCAACCATCTCTACGGCTGTAAAACGTGTACAAAACTGTCATAATCCCAACCATCTCTATGGCTGTAAAACATGTACAGGGCTGTCATAATCCCAACCCTCTCTATGGCTGTAAAACATGTACAAAGCTGTCATAATCCCAACCCTCTCTATGGCTGTAAAACATGTACAAAGCTGTCATAATCCCAACCATTTCTATGGCTGTAAAACATGTACAAAACTGTCATAATCGCAACCATCTCTACGGCTGTAAAACGTGTACAAAACTGTCATAATCCCAACCCTCTCTATGGCTTTAAAACGTGTACAAAGCAACAGCACTTTCTGAGAAAGATACTAAACATCAGGTGTGAGGATCGACGGACCAATGTCAGTGTCCTGACCCATGCCAACATCCCCAGTGTAGGATCCAAAATCATCTGGCACCAACTCTGGGAAGCGTAAACTTGATCAGTAAACGTAAACCTTATCAGTAAACAATAGTCAATAAACTCATTTTTGTGTTTTTACCTCTAATGGTTCAGGTCAGGATTTGGGGAGGGTAAACTGATCATAGATCTGTGCCTACTGCCTAAGGAAAAGAACACACAGCCACATACAGTCCCAGCTAACTATTTCATCTGGTTTCTCCCACTAAAGAGTGTGAAACAAACAAGATAACCCATAAACATATAGCTAACCTACTGTAACACCACTGTAATACCCCAGTATTTACCTTGGCACCAGTCTCACTCACCGGCCGTGTGCAGGCCTGGCACGCAGAGCTAAAAAAACGCACATCAAACATGCCACTGGAGATGAACCGAAGGCTGAATGTTGAGAGTAATTGCTTTCTAGCTAGTCTGGCGAGCTTGTTTACCTTGGCACTAATGTTAGCTCTGCTGCTGGGAAACCTTACTCACTTAGTGTCAGCCATTCTCTGACCAAGTGCAATAGAATTAGACTAACTACACCTTAGTGTGTCCTGCAGCCAGGTGAGTTGATATCATCTTAACCCCCTCCTTCACATGTTGTGTCCTGAGAGGGGCTGGCGGCATTCCACACATTCTACAGCCTTTCCAGGTGTCTTTCCCTGGCTGCATTCTCGAAGTTCTGTATCCCCCTCTCTCTCAGACCTCCACTGCTCTCTGCTGACTACATTTCCTTCCTGGAAGGGTCCTAGCTGCTAGGTACACACGTGAGCTTTTCTAACCCTGAGAGTGAGAGAAAGAGAGGGAGATTGTGTAGGACTAGAGACCCAGCTGCAAATACGTCACCCAAAAAACAGTGTAAGCAAGAAGAGAGAGATAGGAGCGGGGAAAGAATCAAAACAGTGTAAGCAAGAAGAGAGAGATAGGAGCGGGGAAAGAATCAAAACAGTATACAGAAAGAGAAATGCAGGGTAATCAGTTGGCTTACCTTAAATGTATAGGTAATATCAAGCCTCCTATAGACTGATGGGTCTTCACTAGGCTCGCACCAAGATTTTAGTTGGGAGAGAACAATAGAGTAAGTCCTTCTCTTGAACTTCATCAGCATATAGTGAGTTGCTAGACTAAGACTGCTATACAACCACTCCTATCATTCTATCTCACCCTCCCCATTCTTGCTTATGTCCTCTGCAGTCTCCTCCTTCCTCTTTCTCTCTCTGTCTGTCCTTCCACCTACCCTCTCCCCTTTCCTGCTCTACATATCCTCCATCAGGGCCGGATCGAGCCTTTTGGGGGCCCTAAGAGAAATGTGCTCGAGGGGCCCCTACGCTCAATCATTGGACTCACTGAAGAGATGAGTCTTAAGTAAAGACTTTCACTCCCAGCCTGCAGGCATGCACTCTTATAAAAAATGTTCCAAAAGGGTTCTTTGGCTGTCCACATAGGATAACCCCTTTTGGTTCCAGGTATAACTATTTTGGGTTCCTTTCCACAAAGACTTCTACCTGGAACCCAAAAGGGTTCTACATGGAACCAAAAACAGCTCTACCTACAACCAAAAAGAGTACTCATATGGGGACAGCCGTAGAACCCTTCTGGTTCCAGGTAGAACCCTTTTGGATTCCATGTTGAACACTTTCCACAGAGAGTTCTACATGGAACCAAAAACAGCTCTACCTACAACCAAAAAGAGTACTCATATGGGGACAGCCGTAGAACCCTTCTGGTTCCAGGTAGAACCCTTTTGGATTCCATGTTGAACACTTTCCACAGAGAGTTCTACATGGAACTAAAAAGGGCTCTACCTAGAATCAAAAAGGGTTCTTCAAAGGGTTCTCCTTCGGAGACAGCTGAAAAGCCCTTTTAGGTTGTAGATAGAACCTTTTTTCTCAGAGTGTGGATAACTTTGTTTAAGTAATCTATTTGCTTAGTTAGAGGTCCTCTACTTAGCGGAAAACTAGGCGGTGTGATAAATGTTTGCGTATTTAGTGTGTCATTTGCTTCACAGCATATATGAGAAGAGGAAACCCACAGCCAAGCAGTGGGGAAACTGATAGGGCTGGTTTAACATCATATCTATGTACAAATGATGATTGGTAACCAAGAGTTCAAGGAGAGAACTTGTCATATTATCCATCATAACAATAGAGGATTGTTGTTGTGAACAAAGACAACCTTTAATACAATATGGGCTCTCCAATTCAGTTTTGTCCTGCTATTGTAAGTATTTTGTGTAAATAAACAATAATGAAACCATCACATGATTAAGTTCCCTCGAAATCCTTTTCATACACTAGGTTACATTCTACAAATGTTTGACCTTTTTGTCCTGTGATTGTAATTACTTTGCACTAGCCCAAGGCAGAATGGCTCTGCGTCAATGTCGCAACATGATGCTACTGAAGAGAACAAATCACAAAACTGAGTGTTATTAATGGCTGAGAGGGTGTGAGTGTTTTATTTGTGAGTGTGGGTGGTAGGAGAATGTGTGTGTGTGTGTGTGTGTGTGTGTGTGTGTGTGTGTGTGTGTGTGTGTGTGTGTGTGTGTGTGTGTGTGTGTGTGTGTGTGTGTGTGTGTGTGTGTGTGTGTGTGTGTGTGTGTGTGTGGTTGATTTGAAAGAGTAAATATCTCACGGGTGAGAGAGAGGAGGCTCATCTCTGTCATGGTTGGGGTCAATTCAGTTTTCAATTCAAACTTGAGATGGTTGTCTCAACATGAACCTAAGTTTAAAAAAAAGATGTCATAAAAGTACTGCAGAGCCATGTTCATTATTGCATATCTAAACATACCTCTTGAGCTTTCTGTATCCTACTGAGTGGTGGTTCTTTTTTTTAAATAAACTGAATATGCTTCTCTGTTTCTCTGCTAAAATCTGGGTATAAGATTGAAAAGAATACATTTAGTTATTGTTTGCTTTTCTAAAGTCTACCAACCTTGCCAGCAGGCAGGCCAGATAAGATAGTTAAACAAGCTAGCTACTCTAACTTAATTGTTACCCTGAAATGCTTCTTGGTAACTAGTTTTCTTAAATGTATTTTCATTACGTTTTATTTATTCAGGGTAGCCCAATTGAGACCAGGGTCTAATTTCCAATGGTGCCCTTTGTATAAAAAAATATTACAATTAAAAGAAGATTATGAGGCTGGGAGATTGGTAACCTATATGGGCTAAAGCCAATTTCATCAAATTGTTAGGTGGCTAGTAGTATTACAGAAAAATGTATATATTTGGAAAGTATTCAGACCCCTTGACTTCTTCCACATTTTTTACGTTACAGCCTTATCCTAAAATGTATTAAATCGTTTTTTCCATCAATCTACACACAATACCCCATAATGACAAAGCAAAAAGGTATTTTAGAATTTTTTGCACATTTATAAAAAAATATATAACTGAAATATATAATTTACATAACTATTCAGACCCTTTACTCAGTAATTTGTTGAAGCACTTTCGGCAACAATTACAGCCTTGAGTCTTATTGGGTATGATACTACAAGCTTGACACACCTGTATTTGGGGTCTGCAGATCCTCTCAAGCTCTGTCTCCAGAGATGTTTGATCAGGTTCAAGTCCGGGCTCTAGTTGGGCCACTCAAGGACATTTAGAGAAATGTCCCGAAGCCACTCCTGCGTTGTCTTGGCTGTGTGCTTAGGGTCGTTGTCCTGTTGGAAGGTGAACCGTCACCCCAGTCTGAGGTCCTGAGAGCTCTGGAGAAGGTTTTCCTCAAGGATCTCTCTGTACTTTCTCTGTTTATCTTTCCCTCAATTCCGACTACTCTTCCAGTCCCTGCCGCTGAAAAACATCCCCGCAGCATGATGCTGCCACCACCATGCTTCTCCGCAGGGATGGTGCCAGGTTTCCTCCAGACATGATGCTGCCACCACCATGCTTCTCCGCAGGGATGGTGCCAGGTTTCCTCCAGACATGATGCTGCCACCACCATGCTTCTCCGCAGGGATGGTGCCAGGTTTCCTCCAGACATGATGCTGCCACCACCATGCTTCTCCGTAGGGATGGTGCCAGGTTTCCTCCAGATATGATGCTGCCACCACCATGCTTCTCCGCAGGGATGGTGCCAGGTTTCCTCCAGACATGACGCTGCCACCACCATGCTTCTCCGCAGGGATGGTGCCAGGTTTCCTCCAGACCTGACGCTTGGCATTCAGGCCAAAGAGTTCAATCTTGGTTTCATCAGACCAGAGAATCTTGTTTCTCATGGTCTGAGAGTCCTTTATCTGCCCTTTGGCAAACTCCAAGCAGGCTTTCATATGCCTTTTACTGAAGAGTGGCTTCCGTCTGGCCACTCTACCATAAAGCCCTGATTGGTGGAGTGCTGCAGAGATGGTTGACTTTCTGGAAGGTTCTCCCGTCTCCACAGAGGAGATCTGTCAGAGTGACTTCTCCCTCGATTGCTCAGTTTGGCCGGGCGAACAGCTTTAGGAAGAGTCTTGGTGGTTCCAAACTTCTTCCATTTAAGAATGATGGAGGCCACTGTGTTCTTGGGGACCTTCAATACTGCAGAATTTTTTTGGTACAGATCTGTGCCTCAACATAAACCTGTCTCGGAGCTTACCGACAATTCTTTTGACCTCATGGCTTGATTTTTGCTCTGACATGCACTGTCAACTGTGGGACCTTATATAGACAGGTGTGTCCCTTTCCATTTCATGTCCAATCTATTCAATTTACTACAGGTGGACTCCAATCAAGTTGTAGAGACATCTCAAGGATGATCAATGGAAACATCTGAGCTCAATTTAGAGTCTCATAGCAAAGCGTCTGAATACTTATGTAAATTAGCTATTTCTATTTGTTTTGTTATATAAATTTGCTAACATTTCCAAAAACCTGTTTTCGCTTTGCCATTACGTGGCATTGTGTGTAGATTGATGAAAATTCAAAAAAAAATGTAATTCATTTTAGAATAAGGCTGTAATTTAACAAATTGTGGAAAAGGTCAAGGGGTCTGAATATATATATATATATATAAATACTGTGTATATATATATATACTGTATATATATATATATATATATTTAAATATCAGAAATCTGAGGGGGCATGTGCCCCTGTGCCCCCTATGGGCATGACGCCTCTGCTTGAGTACATATTTTGTCTTAAATTAATGTTAAGTCTACCTATCTGAAATCTGAATCAGGCTGACATGAATTATGATATTGAAATATCTTCCTATAAAGTTTACCACACCTTGTTAAATGTGTCCATCAACAATGAAAGAGCCACAGCTTCTGTATTATAGTTCGCTCACCCTCAGCAACCATACTTTTTTCAGACTGCATTTAGGGTAAACGCTGCATTTCCAGCTCAACCAAAAATAACCTTTACATTTCCACCGGCCTACAACGCTGATCTTCAGAGCTACGTATTGAATCCAGCCCATAGACAGGAGATTTAGGGGTGCTGAGGGTGCTGCTAAAAAAGAATATCATTTTTTAAATAAAAATTACATTAAATTAGTGCTCTAGGCCTTTATGACTGCTGTATGAGCGAAATACTCGTCAGCAGGGCGCCACGAAAAATCCCCCCCTTGGAGCGGGGAGAAAAATCCCCCAGCCCTAACTCTCTCTATGACTCACAGCTTATGGTTTACTCTCTTCAACGTGACTTATGGTATAGTTGACCATCTTTAACTTCCCTTTACACAGACATCACACAGAAATGACTGGGCAGCCGTGGTGGGTGGTAAAGTATTATTTAAAAAGAGGCCTTTTCTAGGAACTCTTCATTTTGACTATCATGAACCTTCATAGAGGAACTTTTAAAACAAAACCATCACCCCGAGTACAAATGGCAACACAATTTATTGAGCACTTTAACATGTATACACAGTGAATACTTAAACTGCTTTAAGTTGACATTCAGGAAGGTAAAATAAAATATGACATGTTCACAATAGGCTAAAGATGGGATCCTGCTGCTGCCGTGTACTATTCCAACGTCTGTGTTGACCTAGATACAATACCATGCTATGACAATATTGATGCTATATTATAGTGGAAAGTTGTGACTGAGCAGAAAATACCGGTAGCCTTTCAGCATTTCAACACAAACGTGTTCACAGGTTATCAGGATCTGGTCAGTAGTGCAGTGTGTAGGCAATATGGTGCCCTTTCAGGCTTGCCACAGATGTGTTGTCAGTGAAGAAAATGGTGGTCACATACACACAGTTAAGTGCAGGGAAACAGGAGTCAAACTGTTGTATGATATTGTATTTGTAGAGTATTGTACTGTATTACAGGGATTGACATTAAAGTCTGAAAGGCACTTGCCCGAAAATATAAATGAGCTATTTACACACAGAAGTGCCATATATTGCCTGTCTTTCACCTACACATAGGGGAGGAACCAGAAAGATCACTACTGGAATTCTTTGTATTTTGGTTGTTACTAGCAAGTAGAACAGGCTCAACTTGCCCAACTGCCATACATTGTCTGTCTTTCATTTAAACAATGGGGAGGAACCAGAAAGATCAGCTTTAGGTTACTGGAATTCTTTGCAGTTTGGTTGTTTTTACTTTTTTTTGTAAAAAATCACCTGCCCAACGTGCAACCTTAGGCTTAACTTGCATGACTGCTCAAATGACTTGGCCCAGGCAATAGGGCAACCCTTGACATCAGGTGCACATCTCAGATTAGTGTAGGAATGCCAAAGCATCAGCCACATATACCTGTGCCCGTCTGTTAAGTCTACAGCTCTGACACAGAGCTAAATTGAGAAATTAAATATTTCAGCACTTGACTTAATCTCTCAGATAAAGTGATGTTCAGTTTGTTTTCTGTCACATATTAAATGATCTCAATGAAAAATAAATAAACAATCTCACGATAGAACTGAGTCATTCCGTTTCCTGAGAACAGATTGGAGTCAGATGTTCGATAAAACAGAGATGACAAACGCTGACAACCAGCTGGTAGTGAACCTCGGAAGCAGACTTTCTAAACCCATTTATAACAACACACATACCTACAAAAAGTGACTGGACAGTTCGTTAGAAAAGCCAACATATTCAAACATGAGGTATTTGTCCACTTCTCACTTCCTTATTCACATGAATCTCTCCTCCTTTCAGGAAGAAAAGAGGGTGACTTTTTTTTATAGAAGGATGGAGGGAGAAGTCAAAGTGGGCACCTTGAAGCAGAGATATACACTTAACTTCTGATCCCATCCTCTTAAGAGTACTGTCAAAGGAGCCAAAGTCCATTTGAAAAGCACAAACACACACAATTGCGCAAACACACACAATTGCGCAAACACGCATGCACGCACGCACACCACACACACTTTAATATGGTAATTTTGGTGGGGCATTTCAGGCATCTGACATCTTTGGTTTTACCACAGGCACAAATTCAAAATAGGCTATATCATAGAAAATGTATGAAAACAAAAATGTTTGGTCTTCCTTCAAGGTTAGGAATAAGGTTAGCAGTGTGGTTAAGGCTAGGTTTAAGGTTCGGTTTAAAATCACATTTTAAGAAAATAAATTGTAGAAATAGGCAGGGTTTATGACTTTGTGGCAATTAGTGAAGGCCGACATCTCTTCTTCTCTCCACTTCCTGGTTGTGCCACTTCCCCAGAATTAGGTTCTAGTCTCTGCCTCCCCCAGAATTAGGATCTAGTCACTCCCTCCCCTTTTTGGACCGCCCCCCTGCGGCCTCAGCCTATGGCGGTGGTGGGTCCTGGGGCAGGAGTGGCTGCTGCGCCTATGTTGATGTGTCCTTCCTGTATCTCAGTTCTGGTCTCTGGAGGCAGACCTATCTGCTGCTAAGTCTCCAGGTAAAACATGACATCTCTCAGCTGCTCCCGGAGCCCTGCTATCACCCCGTCCTTACGCTCGCCTGGAGGGGGGAAAGAGAGGTTAAAGGCATCAAAGATAAGATAAAATGTTGTCATCCATTTAACTCCTAGATAGAAACTACGTCCACAATGTAGGGTTCCCCCAGAATTAGGTTCTAGTCTCTCCATCCCCCAGAATTAGGCTCTAGTCTCTCCCTCCCCCAGAATTAGGCTCTAGTCTCTCCCTCCCCCAGAATTAGGCTCTAGTCTCTCCCTCCCCCAGAATTAGGCTCTAGTCTCTCCCTCCCCCAGAATTAGGCTCTAGTCTCTCCCTCCCCCAGAATTAGGTTCTAGTCTCTCCCTCCCCCAGAATTAGGTTCTAGTCTCTCCCTCCCCCAGAATTAGGCTCTAGTCTCTCCATCCCCCAGAATTAGGCTCTAGTCTCTCCCTCCCCCCACAATTAGGCTCTAGTCTCTCCATCCCCCAGAATTAGGCTCTAGTCTCTCCCTCCCCCAGAATTAGGCTCTAGTCTCTCCCTCCCCCAGAATTAGGCTCTAGTCTCTCCCTCCCCCAGAATTAGGCTCTAGTCTCTCCCTCCCCCAGAATTAGGCTCTAGTCTCTCCCTCCCCCAGAATTAGGCTCTAGTCTCTCCCTCCCCCAGAATTAGGTTCTAGTCTCTCACTCCCCCATAATTAGGTTCTAGTCTCTCCCTCCCCCAGAATTAGGCTCTAGTCTCTCCATCCCCCAGAATTAGGCTCTAGTCTCTCCCTCCCCCAGAATTAGGCTCTAGTCTCTCCCTCCCCAGAATTAGGCTCTAGTCTCTCCCTCCCCCAGAATTAGGCTCTAGTCTCTCCCTCCCCCAGAATTAGGCTCTAGTCTCTCCCTCCCCCAGAATTAGGCTCTAGTCTCTCCCTCCCCCAGAATTAGGCTCTAGTCTCTCCCTCCCCCAGAATTAGGCTCTAGTCTCTCCCTCCCCCAGAATTAGGCTCTAGTCTCTCCCTCCCCCAGAATTAGGCTCTAGTCTCTCCCTCCCCCAGAATTAGGCTCTAGTCTCTCACTCCCCCAGAATTAGGCTCTAGTCTCTCACTCCCCCAGACTCACCAGTCTCTCTAGCCTTGTGCTCATCTTCAGCCAACTGGGCCTGTAGCTGAACCTGATTGGCTCTCAGACAGCGATTAATTTCCTGTTCCTCTTTCAGCTCCTGACCAAGCTTCGTCACACGGGTCGACAACTGACCACACCTGAAGGAGGGGGAGACAGAGATGGTGCTACCAAGACACACAGATTTTCAATTGCAGATAACAACGTCTCTCCCCACTAGTTTAGAGAGAGAAAGAAAATGAAAACCTACAGTACAACATGACTATGGCCACAGTCAGATTCTAACATTTTACTGTGTCAGGATGATTGACAGCTGCCTGCAGTGTGAGAGGATCCACCTACTTCTTGTCCATGCTCTGTTCGTCCTTGGCCAGCTCTCCCAGCCGACGCTCCAGGTTATCATATCGATCTATGGTCTCCTTAAACTTGGCCTTCATGTTGCTGATCTGAAACACACACACACACACACACACACACACACACACACACACACAAAATCGGGTATTTAGCTGAATGGCTAGATAGAGACATGATTTCAGACATGCAGCAATGATTCTTATCCTACCTCCTCTGCTGTGTCCTTCTCCAGGTGGACAATCTTATTCTCCCAGCCTATGTTTAAACCTTCCCACCAGCCTGTGTACATAGTTATCTACACACACACACACACACAAATCAGTGAAGCACTGTTGCGGTGCTACACAGAAGGTTTTATATTAGTGGTGGGAAGGTTTAAACGACATTGGGATCGTTAACATTTAAAATCCCTAAACAAAAAACATTAATTTTTTACAAAATGAAAATCACAGTGCAGTTATCGCAAAACTACCACTAACAGGTCCCGATCATCACCATCATAAAAGGAACACTATTAAACAGATACCTAATGCAACAATGCTGTAACGTTAGGGGGAGATATGCATCTTTCAAATGATTTACCACGGAAATAAATCGATCCGCACGTCGTCATCGTCGTTAACAGTTCTAAAAAATGTAAGTGAGTAAGACAGGGAAGGGACAGCAGCGAAGTCCTGTATGGTAATACTGAGAAGGTCACGTGAGGTAGTTGTAGTAACCTGCTATATTTATGTTTACCAATAGATGGCAGTATTGACTCAAGACGGGGTTTGCTTTCCGCTATCCATAGCCATTTCCTATGTCTGCCTATATAACCGTGATTTAAGAAAGCTTGAGGTAGCTTAAGCCAGGTGCATTAGAGAATGTTATTCTAAGTTACAATTAAATACTAAACCCTACTTAAGTGTCATGAGTCATCAATCTAAGAAGCCTCTAAGGATACTACATATTTGGTGACGAGGATGGGATAATATGCCACATTGCGAGGGCGTGCCGCAATAAAAAAAAAGCCATGGGCTGCAGAAAAGAGAACGGACAGAAAACAGAATACCCACAGAAGCTCTAGCTACTGCTCTAATCAAGTGATAGAAAGTGAAAGTGAGTGCGCAAACGCAGAGCAAGCATTCTCAATGTACACAGTGCAGTGGGCGAATACGGAAAAAGTGAAGACTTTCATTGTGGAAATGGGAATAAATGGATTTAAGGTACCGTTTGAACTAGACACAGGATGTAGTGTCACGCTGTTGAACAGGTCCCAATTCTATAGGAAGTGGAAAAAACGTTGAAGTGCCTAAACTGAGAGACACCCCCATTAAACTCAAAACGTACACAGTGGAGAAGATCCCTGTGATTGGAGTTGCTGATGTTCAAGTGGAATATCAAGGACAAAAGAAAAGTCTGCCTCTCTTAGTAGTGGAAGGTACTGCCACCAGCTTACTAGGGAGAGGGTGGTTTGAGGAAATAAAATTGAACTGGGATGAAATCAAACATGTCACCACAGAGACATTGACACTGCATCAGTTGATTTCAAAGCATGAGTGTGTTTTCAAAGAAGAGCTAGGGACATTAAAAGGGGTCCAAGCTACCATTCATGTTGCTGCTGATGCTACTCCCAGATTCTATAGGCCAAGCTGAAAGCCTATCTAGGCTTACTGAACTATTATAATCACTTCCTCCCGAACCACTCTACGTTCTTAGCTCCTCTGCATCAACTGTTATGGAAGGATGTGGCCTGGAAATGGTCAGAAAGACAGGAAGAAGCTTTTGCAAAGTAAAGGTGTTACTGCAATCAGCTGAAGTGCTAGTGCACTTCTCACCAGACAGAGATCTCATCTTATCGTGTGATGCCTCATCGTATGGTGTGGGGGCGGTGCTATCACACCAGATGAAGATTGGTGCAGAGAAACCTATCGGGTTCATGTCAAGAATGTTGTCGCCAGCGGAGAAAATAATAATTTAAGAAAATAATCATTTACAAACCAGGTAGATACCATGGGAATGCTGATGCTCTGAGTAGGCTGCCCATTCCAGAAATCATCATTAAGGAAGAAGAAAATGACCAGGTTTTGATGATCGATGTGTTGGATGATGCCCAGGTGAACACAGCACAAATCAGGTAATAGACTTCCAAGGATGTCACGTTATCACAAGTGCATGAATTTATTCTGAAAGGATGGCCTACAGTTCAGATCCTAAAGGAGATCATGTTTGAAAAAATTTAAATATGAAAATAGCATAGCTCAGAAAGGAATTAAGTTGGGTTATTAGCTTTAAAGGGTGGGTGGAGTAGCCTGGTATATTTATGTTGACCAATAGATGGCAGTATTGACTCAATTAAATACTAAACCCTACTTACGTGTCATGACTCATCAATCTAAGAAGCCTCTAAGGATACTACAGTGGTGAAATAAATACAAACTTTGCAAGGTGGAATTGAGCTGCAGAGGCAGTACAGGTTCAATGCTCAACCATCTGAAAGGGAGTCACCGTGAACCAACCAGTTGCTGGCAGCAGATAAGGGACGGAGTGAGAAAATCACAGCGGTTGATATGCAGCCATTGTCAAATGGCAGAGGATGTTGGCTTCACTGCCCTGATGGCATATCTAGAACCAGACTACAAGATGCCATGTCGAAAAAGGGGTAGGGGACAGCAGGAAGATGAGCGCTGTCAGGTAGCCAGGTAGATTGAACTGCATTGGCCCCCATAGCGGTCATACGCAGGATCATATCTGAATTGTGAATTCACGTCATTTTATTATTTTTTCTTATCATTAAAATGTTTTTAAAAAATTGCACTTTAAATGTTAAGAACAATTGTACATTGGGCGCAGGTGTCCTAGCGGTTAAGAGCGTTGGGCCAGTAACTGAATGGTCACTGGTTCAAATCCAAGAGCAGTCTAGGGGAAAAATATGTTGATGTGCCCTTGAGCAAGGAACTTAACCCTAATTGCTCTTGTACGTCGCATTGGATAAATGACTCAAATGTAATTGTATATTTGTTGCATCCCTGTTTTATATACATTGTAGTTGATTATAAACAGAAGTCGGTACTCTTGCCCCTAGCCCTCCACAGTATCCTGTACCTCCAGCATAGTCCCAGACACGGTGGTGAGTGAGCTGCATGGCGTAAGTGTGTTGCGTCTTCTCAAAGTGTTTGTAGGCATGACGACTGACATAGCGACCGCATCCGATATGACCACAGATCAGACAGATCCAAAGGTTCTGGAGGGGGAGGGGCGTAGGAGAGAAAACATTAGCCAGGGGAGGGGGAGGAGAAAACATTAGCCAGGGGAGGGGGGAGAGAAAACATTAGCCAGGGGAGGGCGTAGGAGAAAAACATTAGCCAGGGGAGGGGAGTAGGAGAGAAAACATTAGCCAGGGGAGGGGCGTAGGAGAGAAAACATTAGCCAGGGGAGGGAGTAGGAGAGAAAACATTAGCCAGGGGAGGGAGTAGGAGAGAAAACATTAGCCAGGGGGAGGGAGTAGGAGAGAAAACATTAGCCAGGGGAGGGAGTAGGAGAGAAAACATTAGCCAGGGGAGGGGAGTAGGAGAAAACATTAGCCAGGGGAGGGGAGTAGGAGGAAAACATTAGCCAGGGAGAGGGAGTAGGAGAGAAAACATTTGCCAGGGGGAGGGGAGTAGGGGAGAAAACAGCCAGGGAGAGGGGAGTAGGAGAGAAAACATTTGCCAGGGGAGGGGAGTAGGAGAGAAAACATTAGCCAGGGGGAGGGGAGAGTAGGAGAGAAAACATTAGCCAGGGGAGGGAGTAGGAGAGAAAACATTAGCCAGGGGAGGGGAGTAGGAGAGAAAACATTAGCCAGGGGAGGGAGTAGGAGGGGAGTAGGAGAAAACATTAGCCAGGGGAGGGGAGTAGGAGAGAAAACATTAGCCAGGGGGAGGGGAGTAGGAGAGAAAACATTAGCCAGGGGGAGGGGAGTAGGAGAGAAAACATTTGCCAGGGGGAGGGAGTAGGAGAGAAAACATTTGCCAGGGGAGGGGAGTAGGAGAGAAAACATTTGCCAGGGGAGGGGAGTAGGAGAGAAAACATTTGCCAGGGGGAGGGGAGTAGGAGAAAAACATTTGCCAGGGGAGGGGAGTAGGAGAGAAAACATTTGCCAGGGGAGGGGGAGTAGGAGAGGAAAAACATTTGCCAGGGGAGGGGAGTAGGAGAGAAAACATTTGCCAGGGGGAGGGGAGTAGGAGAGAAAACATTAGCCAGGGGGAGGGGAGTAGGAGAGAAAACATTAGCCAGGGGGGGGAGTAGGAGAGAAAACATTAGCCAGGGGAGGGGAGTAGGAGAGAAAACATTAGCCAGGGGGAGGTGAGTAGGAGAGAAAACATTAGCCAGGGGAGGTGAGTAGGAGAGAAAACATTAGCCAGGGGAGGGGAGTAGGAGAGAAAACATTAGCCAGGGGAGGGGAGTAGGAGGGAAAACATTAGCCAGGGGGAGGGGAGTAGGAGAGAAAACATTAGGGAGTAGGAGAGAGTAGGAGAGAAAACATTTGCCAGGGGAGGGGAGTAGGAGAGAAAACATTAGCCAGGGGAGGGGAGTAGGAGAGAAAACATTAGGGAGTAGGAGAGAAAACATTTGCCAGGGGAGGGGAGTAGGAGAGAAAACATTTGCCAGGGGAGGGGAGTAGGAGAAAATATTTGCCAGGGGGAGGGGAGTAGGAGAGAAAACATTAGCCAGGGGAGGGAGTAGGAGGGAAAACATTAGCCAGGGGGAGGGGGTAGGAGAGAAAACATTAGCCAGGGGGGGGCGTAGGAGAGAAAACATTTGCCAGGGAGAGGGGAGTAGGAGAGAAAACATTTGCCAGGGGAGGGGAGTAGGAGAGAAAACATTAGCCAGGGGAGGGGAGTAGGAGGAAAACATTAGCCAGGGGAGGGGGGTAGAGAGAAAACATTAGCCAGGGGAGGGGGTAGGAGAGAAAACATTAGCCAGGGGAGGGGCGTAGGAGAGAAAACATTTGCCAGGGAGAGGGGAGTAGGAGAGAAAACATTTGCCAGGGGAGGGGAGTAGGAGAAAAACATTAGCCAGGGGGAGGGGAGTAGGAGAGAAAACATTAGCCAGGGGAGGGGCGTAGGAGGGAAAACATTAGCCAGGGGGAGGGGCGTAGGAGGGAAAACATTAGTCAGGGGGAGGGGTGTAGGAGGGAAAACATTAGCCAGGGGGAGGGGCGTAGGAGGGAAAACATTAGCAACAAGAGTACCTGTAGATGTATGCAAATGTATGTAGTGTTGATTTTAGTGTGTAAATAATGTTTACCTCCTGAACTCCACATTCAAAGAACTTGTTCTCCTCTACAGGCTCTGGGGTCTGACATTACCGACACACCGGACACCTGGAACAGAACAGTCAATACACCCCAGTCAACACCTTTACACACATAAAAACACCAAATGTACAGTAGCTACCACTTCTATTGTCCCCATGCTAAAACACAATGCCATATTGCTCACATGTTGTGCCACAAAAGGACTAAAACTGCAGCACATGACAGTCATTCACTGACCAGAGAGAGGGAGGATGGAGAAATGAACTCAGGGTCATGCTGTGAGTCGTGTGTGTGTGCTGGTATATACTCACGAGGCATCCTCCCAGCGTTGCAGACACAGGCTGTGGAAGTTGTGGTTACAGAGTGTAGTGAGTACCCCATTCACTGACTCATCCATCCTCTCCAGACACATGGTACACTTAGGAAGCTCTGCCAGCTCAATCACTGGAAGACTGGAAAACTGGCGCCCTGGAGGTGAGAGGGTGAGAGAGAGAAATTATTCAAATCTATGTCCTCAGGTGCACTGCTCAGACAGTCATTAGAGGTACTGGTGTACATACTGTACCTGCTCAGACTTGATGACCTCAGCTCTCTCCACATAGACCAGCTGGCAGACTGCATCCTCTATGGAGTTGAACGTACGGCCATTACACGCTGTGTAGAAACTATCTGCATCAGCCTGGAGAGAGAAAGGGGGAGACAGAGAGAGATGGACGGAGTAATAATGTGAATAATTCTAAAAACAGATTCTAAACAGACTTTCAGATACAACAACAGCAGTGTTCTATGATCTTACTCATTTCACCTGGCTACTAAACTTGATCAGCACCATATACTGGTTAGGGGTGGAGTCTCGTATGATCTTCATGTGCTCCATGACATCATAAAATGGTGCCACAAACTTCATGAGGTCGTGGCTTCTTGCCAAATGAAGCTTCTCCTGATAACAGCAGAGAATCCCCTCCTGGATCAAGAGCCTTGCTTTCTAATATTTATTTTGAGTGTGCAGCAAACTGACTAGCATTTTTTAGTTACTTGTAAAACTTTATGGGATTTTATATGTACTTGTTAGTATTTCTAACCTTCGGATTAGAGGCTATCTGGGGTTTGAAAGTAGCGCCCCTCGTGTTCAGCGCCGATATGACCAAATATCCCAATCTGGACACCGCCCAAGCCTACTGAATGGAAATATAAAGTCAATGGGTTCAGACTCAATGAGCACTGTTAGTTTCTGAACAGAGTAAAAACTCAAAACGGATGACTAGAATGTTGTTTTCGCAGTAGAGTGCACTGGTAGCAGTTCCTCTCTACCGGGTCTCCATGATGTTTACAAGCGACCTTCTGTTCACCTTCCTCAACAGACCTTGGCCAGACACTCTGTTCCCCTTTTCTCTCACAGTAACATGCTGACCACACCACTTTTGTGTACACATACATATTATTCAATCATTTCATCCAAACTGCTAGTGCGGGTCAACGAGTGTCTGCGTAGCCAGGTGCTAAAATAGAACTTGGTTCTACTTGACGCATGACGTGCTGCAAGTCCCTCCTCTCCCATCTCCTCATAGTCTTTTAGGAGCATATACGCACATGGGTGATTGAAAAATGAACTGAGGTTCACACTCCAGTCCAGTTGATGGTGGTAATGCACATTAAAGTTAGTTGCCAACTGCCATATAAAGTCCACAGAAGAAGACAGAAGGCAGAGAGATTACTAGAAACTAACTAGATTTCCCCTTTTATCTGTGGATTAATTGTTTGAGTAGAGAACATACGATTTTGTGTGACTCAAAATGGGTAAAAATTCTACAAAGATCCAGAAAAAAGGACCTTCCAGGTAAAATAACAACCCAATGTTTATATCCCAGGACAAATTAGCTAGCAACAGCAAGCTAGCTAGCTAAATGGCCATTAATGTTTTCTTGTGTTTCGAACTGTCCCCAAATGAAGTTGGTTCAGAGTTCGTTTTGATATTTCAACCTGTGTTTACATCCTAATAATAAGAAAGATTGCTCAGAAAACCAGTGTTTTAATCGGCGTATGCTTTCTTAGATTTTGACTTAATGCCGATTAAGATAAGCAGAGTAAGGTGTTTACATGTCTAAAGCCATACTCTGCCTTCTGCCATAATTAGTTTAATATCAAATGATTAGTCTGCATGTAAACACACTCAGTGTTGTGTATGGCAACAGAGACTCACTTGGTCTTGTAGAGGTGCATGATGCCGTGGACGATCTCCACTGAGGGGTTTCCACTGAAGAAGGAGATCTGGTCTGGAAGCTGCTTGAAGGGCGAGTCTGGAGCCACCTCTGTGCCCTCGGCACTGACCTCTGTAGGGCCCTCAATAGGACCTCTCCCGTCTGGTTGATCCTCTAGGGCTCCTCCACCCTCCTCTCCCTCTGCCCCAGTCTGCTCACCAAGGGGAGAAATGTAGGTTTGTAGTAGTTTCTATCCCTATAAAGTCTGACAGACTGATAACCACAGCTGTATTTTCTTTAGTCAGTCATTCTGAAATCTCAGAATATGTTTTAACACACCCCATCTCCCTATACACACACACCACATGTATTAGTATTATTACACACCAACATATAATAATGCATTGGTTTGTGTACAGCATCATATTAATTAAATATGTCATCCATATTGCTATATACCCCGATTCTTACCAGGATTGGGTGGGAAGGTCTCGATGACCATGTCTCCCATGGTTCTGCTGCCGATGTGATGATGTAAGACGGCTGCTCTCTCCAACTGTCTTCCCACTCAGAGAGAGCCTGGCTGAGCTCAGTGCTTTCTCCTGCAAATCCTCCTCTGACACATCCTCAACTACAGGGCCAGAGAGCAAAAGGGGGAGAGGTAGAGAAAAAGGGAGAATAGGCAAACACAAAGCATCAACTTCTGGATCAATACCTATTGCCATCATTGCTGAACTACTCAGACAAATGTGTTCCAGAAATAGTAACATGAGCAGGTCTCTGATGGTAAGAGGGAGTGACTTGCTCTGACTCCTCAAACGTAATTATTCCGCTGTTCTATGTTCTACCGCTGTGAAGCTGGCAAAAATAACTATGTACTTCTGGGTCACATGTTTTTTTAATCCTTCAGAATAAGAGTCAAGTCCTGTATACTTTTGAAAATGTGCACAATCAATATATTTTATACTAATTATCATACAAAGAGTAATTAAAAGTGTTTCTATAAGATATAATGTATTTGTCTATTTTCTTTACGCAACATACAGAAAATTGTGTATGTCCAGCATGAAAAAACTATTGGATGTTAAGATGATCGATCCTTAAAGAGTGGCCACAAAATAAGCAGCAACGCTCCTCTGGGTGTAAGCTCTGTGGATTTGGAAACTACAAGTGCTCCTGAGTAGAATGGCTCCTTTTACTGGACACAATGTACAGAAAATGGTGTATGGTCAAATATGGCAAGATACCACATAGTGCCAAGCCCTGGAAGTGACTGTAAAAATAAATAAAAAATACAATGGATATTGACTAGAACTTTTGAATAATAAAATGTATCAATGTATTTTGCTGAAATTATGCCCTTTATTTGCATGAGGGCTTTTCATGGGCATTTCATGTGATGGTAGTGGTGCTTGACTTGGACTGAAACGGATGCCAGTACTCATTTTGGGTGCCGGTACTGTTTATATTTACAGTTGAAGTCGGAAGTTTACATACACCTTAGCCAAATACATTTAAACTCAGTTTTTCACAATTCCTGACATTTAATCCTAGTAAAAATTCCCTGTCTTAGGTCAGTTAAGATCACCACTTTATTTTAAGAATGTGAAAATGTCAGAATAATAGTAGAGAGAATTATTTATTTCAGCTGTTATTTCTTTCATCAAAGTCCCAGTGGGTCAGATGTTTACATACACTCAATTAGTATTTGGTAGCATTGCCTTTAAAGTTGTTGAACTTGGGTCAAACGTTTCGGGTAGCCTTCCACAAGCTTCCAACAATAAGTTGAGTGAATTTTGGCCCATTCCTCCTGACAGATCTGGAGTAACTGAGTCAGATTTGTAGGCCTCCTTGCTCGCACACGCTTTTTCAGTTCTGCCCACAAATTTTCTATACGATTGAGGTCAGGGCTTTGTGATGGCCACTCCAATACCTTGACTTTGATGTCCTTAAGCCATTTTGCCACAACTTTGGAAGTATGCTTGGGGTCATTGTCCATTTGGAAGACCCATTTGTGACCAAGCTTTAACTTGACTGATGTCTTGAGATGTTGCTTCAATATATCCACAATTTTCCTGCCTCATGACGCCATCTATTTTGTGAAGTGCACCAGTCCCTCCTGCAGAAAAGCACCCCCACAACATGATGCTGCCACCCCCGTGTTTCACGGTTGGGTTGGTGTTCTTCAACTTGCAAGCCTCTCCCTTTTTCCTCCAAACATAATGATGGTCATTATGGCCAGACAGTTCTATTTTTCATCAGACCAGAGGACATTTCTCCAAAAAGTACAATCTTTGTCCCCATGTGCAGTTGCAAACCATAGTCTGGCTTTTTAATGGTGGTTTTGGAGCAGTGGCTTCTTCCTTGCTGAGCGGCCTTTCAGGTTAGGTCGATATAGGACTCGTTTTACTGTGGATATAGATACTTTTGTACCCGTTTCCTCCAGCATCTTCACAAGGTCCTTTGCTGTTGTTCTGGGATTGATTTGCACTTTTCACACCAAAGTAAGTTAATCTCTAGGAGACAGAAAGCGTCTCCTTCCTGGGCGGTATGACAGCTGCGAAGTCCCAGTGTGTTTATACTTGCATACTATTGTTTGTACAGATGAACGTGGTACCTTCAGGCGTTTGGAAATTGCTCCCAAGGATGAACCGGACTTGTGGAGGTCTACAATTTTTTTTCTGAGGTCTTGGCTGATTTCTTTTGATTTGTGTGGGGACCATTTCAAGGTATCGGCAGTTGTTTCGTTAAGACATCATTCTGATATGCAGATCAGTATATCACTCACATACATAGGGAATTATTATTTTATGATCAATTCAATTTTAATGGAGACATTTTAAATTAAAATGAGAAAATTAGAGCTGAACAATATTTTTTAAAGGTCAGAGTTTGACCAGAGTTTGACAGACCAAGAAGGACCACTAGTGGCACAGCTGAGCACAACAGTCATGTGTCATTGTGAACTGCATGTAAGAAACTACAGTCTTTTCAAATAATGAAAGATCAGTATGAGTAAATGGCAGTTGGAAACGGGGGATACCGTTGTACAACTGAACGCATCCAACTGAAATGTGTCTTCCACATTTAACCCAACCCCTCAAATCAGAGAGGTGCGGGGGGCCACCTTATCATCGACAACCACATCATCGGCGCTCGGAGAGCAGTTGTTGGGGGTTAACTGTCTTGCTCCGGGGCTGAACGGCAGATTTTTACCTTGTCGGCTTTTACTTGGGTATTTGGTTTTAAATATACTTAAGTATCAAAAGTAATTGTAATTGCTTAAATATACTTAAGTATCAAAAGTAAAAGTATAAATAATTTCAAATTCCATATATTAAGCAAAATAGACTGTACAATTTTCGCATTTATTTAAAAAAAATTTACGGACAGCCAGGGACACACTCCAATACTCAAACATCGTTTACAAATGAAGTATTTGTGTTTAGTGAATTTGCCAGATCAGAGGCAGTAGAGATGACCAGGGATGTTATCTTGATAACTGTGTGAATTGTACCATTTCCCTGTCCTACTAAGCATTCAAAATGTAACGAGTAGTTTTGGGTGTCAGGGAAAATGTTTGGAGTAAAAAGAACATTATTTACTTTAGGAATGTACTGAAGTAAAAGTAAAAGTTGTCAAACATATAAAAAGTAAAGTACAGATACCCCAAAAGACTACTTAAGTAGTATTTTAAAGTATTTTTACTGAAGTACTTTATACCACTGCAGTTGACATACTGAGACTGTATTTTAACATGTATTTGGCATTTGCCGTATTGAGTAGATTCAATTCAGATAAATCCTACTGAAATGGCCCTCGCTTCATATTCGTCGTCAAACCCACTGGCTCCAGGTCATCTATAAGTCATTGGTAGGTAAAGCCCCACCTTATCTCAACTCACTGGTCACCATAGCACACCCTCCAGCAGGTATATTTCACTGGTCACCCCCAAAGCCAATTCCTCTTTGGCCGCCTTTCCTTCCAGTTCTCCGCTGCCAATGACTGGAACAAACTGCAAAAATCACTGAAGCTGGAGACTTACATCTCCTTCACTAACTTTATTAAGCACCAGCTGTCGGAGCAGCTCACAGATCCCTGCACCTGTACATAGCCCATCTGTAAATAGCCCGTCCAACTACCTCATCCCCATACTGTTATTTTTTATTTTGCTCCTTTGCACCCCAGTATCTCTACTTGCTCACTCATCTTATGCACATCTATCACTCCAGTGTTTAATTGATATATTGTAATTATTTCGCCACTATGGCCTATTTATTGCCTTACCTCCCTTATCCTACCTCATTTGCACACACTGTATATAGACTTCTTCTATTGTATGCTTGTTTATTCCATGTGTAACTCTGTGTTGTTGTTTGTGTCGAATTGCTTTGCTTTATCTTGGCCAGGTCGCAGTTCTAAATGAGAGCCTGACATGCCTTACTGGAATGGATTTATTGATAATATCTGTTGGAAAAAAGTTTGGATGTTGCCACAAACATACCTACTTGTTAACAAAATTAAGGAAGTTTCCTTTAAAATTATTCATAAATACTATCCTGCCAACCACTATATGAAGAAGTTTAAGGAAAACATCAACTCAAATTGCTCCTTTTGTAATGACCACCCAGAAACAGTTGTGCATCTTTTTTGGCATTGTATGCATGTAAGAAAACTGTGGCAAGACATCAGTAGGTTTATAATTGAACACATTTATGAAGATTTTACACTATTGTGGAGAGATGTACTGTTTGGATTCTTTACATACAATAGAAATAAGCGGAATCATTTTTATGTAATTAATTTCATTATTCTTTTGGCCAAATTTCATATACACAAATGTAAATTTACAAACAGAAAACCACATTTTCGTATCCTACAAAAAGAAATTGAACTGTATTTTAAGACGGTTAAATGCTTCTACTAACAAAAAGCTGTTAGAATTGTAAGTATATGCATGTCCCTTAAGGTCCTTGTGTAATTGTAATGTGAAATTGTACCCCCTAGCTCGATTGTCCATTGTTTGTAATCTATGTATGCTTGTGTTCCCTCGTGTGCTTTATGTATTGATTTGTTGTTAATTAAAAAAAAAATTTTAAATAAAAATGAGAGCCTGACAGCCTACCGGGTTAAATAAAGGTGAGAAAAAAAATATGTACTGCCCCTTTTAATTCCTACCGGTTTGATGCGACCGCGCATGCTCAGACATATACTGGTAACCTCCAACATGGCGGCTAGAGGCAATGTGCAAGACCCTAACGACCGGAGACTTAGACCCATTTACGGTAACAATTCGCAAGGAAACAGCACATTTGTGTCTGGTTAAATGCGTTGTCATTGTTTATCGACGTACCGGAGCAGTCATCTGATCAGTAGCTTGTGTCTGGGACTCGCTGGGCAGCACCAGGGGCCCCCGAAGTCCCATCCCCGGACTCAATTCGCCTGCAGCGCCGAATGACCGTGCACCTTGGCTTGAGTGGATGTCAGCACAATTCTGACAGCGCACAACTGCAGATATTTTGCCCACCGTTATTCAATGCACGATGAAACAGCTTTGCTTTGAACTACACCCTAAAATAGTTTCAGCGATTAGTCTCTCCCACTTGCTAAATTCAGGTCTCTTTGATTTAACAGCTAATTAACTAAGGCTTAGCTATGTTAGCATGTAGAAACAGTGATGGATCTGAGTCTTAACGTTATTACAAATAGTTTTGCATGCCACAGAAATATCAGCAACTATGTTTAAGCTAACTAGTTAGTTGGTCAGATACACCGGGGTGAACGGGATGCCATGGTTTGGCTATTAACGTTACAAGGCAGTAGTTGTGATGCTACCTAAATAGCTGGTTAGATGAGTTTTTATTAGCGGGTGTTGTTTATTTCGTGTCTCTGATGCTGATGCTAACTCTGTTAACTCATTTGTTATCTAGCTACAAAGTATGAAGGCTATAACTACAGATCAATGATCATGGTTAGCTAGCTGTCATGTGTCAGATGCGTTTAAGAGGATTAAGGTTGGCTAGCTTGATATGCATGGTTGTGTTGTAGCCTTTGATTTGGGCCATTCGATGACATTCTAGTGTCGTATTATATCATACAGATAGCTAGCTAGATTTATTTTCAAACTGCTCTAATTACATACACCGTTGAGACTTCTGTTTGGTCTCTCAGCTTTCTCTCTGTTTCCCATTCCTCAAAAGCTCTGCTGAAATCATGTGGAGTTGATTATCATCAGTTGACAGAGGCTGTCAGTGAGTGGACACTGGACACAATGAAAATATACCTGTTGTACAACAGAAAAATATTCCTGCTGTATGGGTGTAGATATATAAATTGATGCTGATCTAGAGACATTTGGTTTATGAAGAATGGGGAAACCCTGATGGCCAACACGAGACATAATGATGTTGGCCTGGCTGTCGTTTGGGCTGATGACATAGTGTAGCTGGAGAGCACTGTGTGTCTGTCTGGCAGGGTTCATTTTGGCATCCAGCTGCCTTGAAGTCTAGACCCCAACTTGCCCTATGAAAGGGACTGTGTGCGTGCTTGTTTTTGTGTGTGCTCTGTAAAAAAATAAATAAGCTACATTTGCATGACAATGTGAATTACATATAAAAGGCTTAGGAAAAGTTGACATTTCAGAGATCCGCTTGTTTTTGTGAGAAATCTTCAAAAACACAACAGGAATTTTTCATGAAATATAAAAAGGCGTATACTAAAACAAAGAAATACTACATGTCATGTCTCAAAATCAATATCTATCTTACCTGCTTATTCGAGTAGAATGATGACGAGTTCAACGGGAATGTGAGCCTGTCAGGTAGTCTTTATTCTCGCACAGCATCCAGCCTAGTTTACGCTATGCTGTCCTTATTTTTGATCACTTTTCAATTTTGGTCATATTACAAGGGAAAAACTTCAATAATGTTTGAAAGGTTATTATGTTAGAAACATGAGGTTTGGACCATTGGTTGTTTTAGACGATTATTTACACAGTTAACATATTATTTTACCCATTGGTTCAAAATATGCGTCTTTGATTGGACATTCCACATTTTAGAAACTACTTTCAGAGCCTGATAATGGCTTTGGTTAAATTATTTAAATCAGTGTGCAAGTTTATATTAAAATTTGGTTGCTGACAGGTCTTAGTACTCCATGAATGGTTTGTAGAGAAATACAAGGAATAACTCCCTTTCTCCTTGGGTGGGACTGGGCTGGGGTGGGTGTGTATGTGTTTACCTACACCAGACAGTACTATAACTGATTCTGTAATGTCATCTCCCTTCAGACTACCTGGACAATGGCAACAACAAGATGGCGATCCAGCAGGCTGACAAACTGCTGAAGAAACACAAGGACCTGCACTGTGCCAAGGTGGGTGGGACTCTGGGCTGTATTTAGGGCCCAAGGTGGGTGGGACTCTGGGCTGTATTTAGGGCCCAAGGTGGGTGGGACTCTGGGCTGTATTTAGGGCCCAAGGTGGGTGGGACTCTGGGCTGTATTTAGGTGCCAAGGTGGGTGGGACTCTGGGCTGTATTTAGGGCCCAAGATGGAGCCCAGAGCTTTTCCCGGTCTGGTCAAAAACTGCTCGCTAGCAGCTGTAAATCAAGTTGGGTTAATGACTGAAAGAGAGACAAGCACTTATATCCATACCTGACCCCCTAGGCCTTACCTAAAACCCTGCCCCTAACCTCTACCCCCTACGATGATGATGGTGGCATGTTACTCAGGCAGATCCCTCTCGCCAGGTGTTGAAAGCCATCGGTCTGCAGCGAACAGGAAAGCAGGATGAAGCATTTAGCCTGGCCCAGGAGGTGGCGACACTCGAACCCACCGACGATAACTCATTACAGGCTCTCACTATACTGTACAGAGAGATGCACCGCCGTGAGTACACACACACACACACACACACACACACATTTGTTGTACTATCCTTCTGGGGACTAAACAATTGATTCCCATTCAAAATCCTATTTTCCGTAACCCTAAACCTAACACTTACACTAACCCCTAAACCTAACTAACCCCTGAGCCTAAAATAGGCTTTTTCCTTTAGGGGACCAGGAAAATATCCCCAATTTTCCAGATTTTTCTTGTTTTACTATCCTTTTGAGTACTTTTGTTCTCCACAAAGGCAGTAAAACCAAACACGCACACATCCACACAACTCTCTGAATTATCTTTAAAGATTTTAGCCATCTTATACTATGATTTTTCTGTCCCAGACAAAATTTCCAATTTGTTGACAAATTCGTAGGTCGTAAACGACTGTCAGACGTCTTGGCTCGTTCAGTGTGACAGGGTCGGGGTCTGACGACTTTTATGTACCACAGTGTGCGGTCGTAGGCTCCGACAAAGTTCTGTCAGTGTCAGAATTGTTTCGCATTTATTGTATAGTGTGACTGGTGTTACGAGCCGATCCTGGTGACTGACCAATAGGAACATGGCCGGCACTAAGTATGCACATTATTGTGAATAGTCAGATTAATACAATAGTTTGATTTAAACATTTACATGCTGTGCAAGAAGAATGATTTCCCTAATAATCTGAAATCATGCTACCCGATGGGATTTTGATAAATGCACAAAATCACCAATCAAAGTAAGCGTTCTACTACAGCGACCATGCTATTTTGGGGAAGCCTATTTGACTCTGAGTTCGGACATAGACAGTTATTTGAAAACTATGCAGACTTTAATTTTTTTCCAAACTTGCGCATAAGCATGAAGAGTGGCTTGCTCTGATGGTGCTGGCGGATGCGCAGATCAAATACACCGCTGCAGTGACAGCCTACGCAGACTGACGTAGACTCTCAAGCCAATCGCAGAATTTGATGACGGAACTGAAGCAAATTGTGCAATCTGGCCAGGTTATCAATATTTTCATTTGATTACATCGCACAGTGTAATGTGATGATTGTAAAAGACTGAAGCTGCCATACAGTCTGCAAAGGCCTTAGATGTTGTGCTGTTGACTCTCCCCATCCCCTCTGTCTGTAGCTGAGTTGGTGACTAAGCTGTATGAAGCTGCGGTGAAGAAGGTTCCCCTCAGCGAGGAGTATCACTCTCACCTGTTCATGGCGTACGCCCGTGTTGGAGAGTACAAGAAGATGCAGCAGGTCAGAAAATGCAGACACACACACACACACACAGACAGTCTAGTGGTTAGAGCATTGGACTAGTAACCGAAAGGTTGCTGGATCTAATCCCTGAACTGACAGGGTAAAAATCTGTCGTTCTGCCCCTGAGCAAGGCAATTAACTCGCTGTTCCCCGGGCGCCGAAGACGTTGATGTCGATTTAAGGAAGCCCCCCACACCTCTCTGATTCAGAGGGGTTGGGTTAAATGCGGAAGACACTTCAGTTGAAGGCATTCAGTTGTACAACTGACTAGATATCCCCCTTTCCCACACACACACACACACACACACACTTCCCCAGCTTTTCCACAAGCATTAAATACAACTGCTTTAACCTTTTCACGCATAAGTTCCAAATATCTCTAACGGTTTCCCCAGTGTGAGGTTTTTTTATGTGCGTGATGTCAGAATGCACTCACTGTTGCAAAATGTGATTGTTACCCAACAAGACAGGCTGCCCTCAAACCAAGCCACACTGCCTGCCAATGATCTATGTTTCAACTTGTCAATTTCAAATTATTTTCGAACTAGTTTTCTAACAGTTTGATTTGAGCTGTGTCCCGCCTCATTAATTCACATAAGAAGTAGCCCATTTCACTTGTTGCAGATCATTTATATTTGAGGCTTTACTGAGTCGGACAAACTTCTCTCAACAAACTTCTCTCCTCAACGAGAGCCCAAGCACTTCCCCAGTGTTTCCCCAGATCAAGTATGAAGACATTCTGCATCTCTAGTCAGAACAGGATTGCACAAACTTTTTCCCCCGGCACATTATCTGGCCGGCGCCCGCATTACCTTCATTGTAGTTTCTTTACAAATTAGACTTTGGACATGTGTGCGTTCCTACCAAAGTAAGGGCTTTATTTTCTGTATATTGTATTGTCGTTTCTACTGTAGCATACCAAATGTACAGTACCTTCAGGAAGTGTTCAGACCCCTTGACTTTTTCCACATTTTGTTAGGTTACAGCCTTATTCAAAAATTCAATTAAATTGTTTTTTTCCCCCCTCAATCTACACACAATACCCCATAATGACATTACATTTTTACATTTAAGTCATTTAGCAGACGCTCTTATCCAGAGCGACTTACAAATTGGTGCTTTCACCTTATGACATCCAGTGGAACAGCCACTTTACAATAGTGCATCTAGGTCTTTTAAGGGGGGAGGGGAGAAGGATTCTTAAAGTGGGGTTTCAGGTGTCTCCGGAGGTGGTGATTGACTCCGCTGTCCTGGCGTCGTGAGGTTTGTTCCACCATTGGGGGCCAGAGCAGCGAACAGTTTTGACTGGGCTGAGACGGGGTGTACTTCCTCAGTGGTAGGGAGGCGAGCAGGCAGAGGTGGATGAACGCAGTGCCCTTGTTTTGGGTGTAGGGCCTGATCAGAGCCTGGGTAGTGAGTGCCGTTCCCCTCACAGCTCCGTAGGCAAGCACCATGGTCTTGTAGCGGATCTCGAGCTTCAGCTGGAAGCCAGTGGAGAGCGGAGGAGCGGGAGTGACGTGAAAGAACTTGGGAAGGTTGAACACCAGCAGACGGCTGCGAGCGTTCTGGATGAGTTGTAGGGTTTAATGGCACAGGCAGGGAGCCCAGCCAACAGCGAGTTGCAGTAATCCAGACGGGAGATGACAAGTGCCTGGATTAAGGACCTGCGCCGCTTCCTGTGTGAGGCAGGGATTCGTACTCTGCGGATGTTGTAGAGCATGAACCTACGGAACGGGCCACCGCCTTGATGTTATTTGAGAACGACAGGGTGTTGTCCAGGATCACGCCAAGGTTCTTAGCGCTCTGGGACGAGGACACAATGGAGTTGTCAGCACCGTGATGGCGAGATCATGGAGCGGGCAGTCCTTCCCCGGGAGGAAGAGCAGCTCCGTCTTGCCGAGTTCAGCTTGAGGTGATGATCCGTCATCCACACTGATATGTCTGCCAGACATGCAGAGATGCGATTAAGCCACCTGGTCGTCAGAAGGGGAAAGGAGAAGATTAATTGTGTGTCGTCTGCATAGCAATGATAGGAGAGACCATGTGAGGTTATGACAGAGCCAAGTGACTTGGTGTATAGCGAGAATAGGAGAGGGCCTAGAACAGAGCCCTGGGGGACACCAGTGGTGAGAGCACGTGGTGAGGAGACGGATTCTCGCCACGCCACCTGGTAGGAGCGACCTGTCAGGTAGGACGCAATCCAAGCGTGGGCCGCGCGGGAGATGCCCAACTCGGAGAGGGTGGAGAGGAGGATCTGATGGTTCACAGTATCGAAGGCAGCCGATAGGTCTAGAAGGATGAGAGCAGAGGAGAGAGAGTTAGCTTTAGCAGTGCGGAGCGCCTCCGTGATACAGAGAAGAGCAGTCTCAGTTGAATGACTAGTCTTGAAACCTGACTGATTTGGATCAAGAAGGTCATTCTGAGAGAGATAGCGGGAGAGCTGGCCAAGGACGGCACGTTCAAGAGTTTTGGAGAGAAAAGAAAGAAGGGATACTGGTCTGTAGTTGTTGACATCGGAGGGATCGAGTGTAGGTTTTTTCAGAAGGGGTGCAACTCTCGCTCTCTTGAAGACGGGAGGGACGTAGCCAGCGGTCAGGGATGAGTTGATGAGCGAGGTGAGGTAAGGGAGAAGGTCACCGGAGATGGTCTGGAGAAGAGAGGAGGGGATAGGGTCAAGCGGGCAGGTTGTTGGGC